>NC_135556.1:15018909-15315499 GCF_964340395.1 Glandiceps talaboti | reverse complement strand
AGAGAGAGAGAGAGAGAGAGAGAGAGAGAGAGAGAGAGAGAGAGAGAGAGGAGAAGAGAGGAGAGAGAGAGAGAGAGAGAGAGAGAGAGAGAGAGAGAGAGAGAGAGAGAGAGAGAGAGAGAGAGAGAGAGAGAGAGAGAGAGAGAGAGAGAGAGGGAGGGAGGGAGGGAGGGAGGGAGGGAGGGAGGGAGGGAGGGAGAGAGAGAGAGAGAGTGAGAGTTATTCATCATTGCAGTAACTCTAGTGTTGACGATGTACAGACTACTTCATTAGTAAATTTTAACTGCTATGTGGTTGTTGTTGTTTACATTGTCATCGAGTAGTAGTTCGTAGAATCATGACATGACCGTCAATACAAACGAAGTAATATGTGTGTGCCTTGGTTTTTGTTGTGGGTGTAGTTGACCCTGATGTAAAATGACGTAATTGGTTGTTTTGGGTACAAGAAAGAATCAAGTCAACAACGAAATATCAACACTAATGGTAAGTTTTTGTTAGATGACCAACACAGAAAACAATGAATTCTTGGCCTCTTGTATATTTCAAAATGTACTTTGGACACCAGAACTTTAACTATTAATCAGTTGAAACGCCAATACTATGTATACCAGTACCTCTATTTACAGGCTAATTTGTAACTGGGAAGGTAAAAAACATGTACACCGACAGAGGGCGTGATTTACGACGTACATTGCATTTCGTATATCCATGACCTCCAAGTTCCCGTACAAAGTTCATAGTGTTTTAGGTTAATGCTGTAGTTATTCACCCCGACTTGCTTTCCAGATTGACGGTACAGAGACAGCATTGGTTCAGTGCTGTATTTGACTTAGGAATATTTAACATTTATTTTACAGGATCATGAAGAAGTGGCCAGAGTTAGTTGGAAAGGTTGGTAAATCAACATTTCATATGTCATCAACGACACTTATAAATAAGTAATGCTACACCGTGTACCGTGTACCGTGCCATGGCTGTATTCGTCGGCGCAGCGGTTCCATGCACATACGAGCACAGGTCAACACACACAACGTTTTTGAGTTTTAAGTCGATGCTATATATATGGGGACGCCATGTTGGGTGATCACATATATACTGTTATTTCCGATAACGAGATATTTGCAGTATACTGACCCCCTGTCTGTTTTGTAACCTCCTGCAATACTATGGCCAGTATCGCGCAATAATGAGTAACCATGGTAACCGGGGAAGTTTAAACTATAATGACATAGTTTGAAAAGAGGTATTTAGACGAGACTTGTCCGGATTATTGTACAGCTGTCATGTTGATTTCACTGAAAAATGATTACCACTAAAAACACATGCTCTTGACCGTGACCTTGACATACATACATGTAATGTAGCATTCTAACGGTTTCTTCAATCTTCCTGACAGACTGGAGAGGAAGCTAAAGAAGCCATCAAAAAGGAGCACCCTGATTTTGAGGTAAGTGAGTTAATGTTTTATTATTATTTTATCATTTTATGCGACCGAAAACAGGAAATAAAACGTGAGGAAGTAAGAATGACAAAATGTGTCAGGTTTCCTAAGACGACAAGGTTTGGCTGTTTAGGATTTGTGGATTTATTCATACATTATGTTCATTTTTTGCGTATATGGTTTAGTTGTTTATTGCATTTTTGTTCGTCCACTCAGATTCAAATAATTCCAGCAGACTATGGAGTAACGTCGGATTATGTGGAGACCAGAGTTCGAATATTCCTAGACGAAAATAGCAAAGTTGCAAGACCACCGATGATTGGCTGAGTCAACGTTTGTCATGGCAACACAATTATAACACAATACTGTAACAAGACTTTAATAACTATAGCAAGACATTATGTCAATCAATACACACGATTAAAAGAGAAATCGATTAAGCCATGCCTTTACTTAAAGCTACAAGCAAGGGTCGACGACAATTTTGGTCAGAGATAAAAATAATGATAATGAAATTGATGTACTTAAAAATTTAACGACGGAGATGATCACGGTGACGACAAAGTTGCTGTCCAATGGTGTTGATTTCGATAGTGACCCATGGCACTTTTAATAAGTTCATTGTAACCGTTTTCAATGCTTCAGTATTACGAAGCTTGGCGGTCGTCAATATTTGATTATCAATAACAGAAATATAGTTTGTCTCTCTCGAATCAAAACTGAAATTATAACATTGACATACTATATATTGATCAACAACACCGTGTATTATATAGAACTTTACTATTGGAATGGGTTCCATATGTAAACAACCAGACGGCTCAAAAGTAGGCCGTTGAATTTCAGAAGTGTAATACTTGCAGTGAATCTTTTGAGAGCTGAAATGAAAGTACCGAATATTATTCACCAAAAATAGTAAATGTAAATTGATTTTGTCGATGTTTTGATATCATGAAAGCAAAATTAAATTTGCTATGTTAATAAAGCATATTGCTATTTTTAATAATCCTATGTAAAATAACAATCGCAGACGTTATTAACTCTAGAGGGCGTGCTTACATTGAAAATCAAAGGATGTAGGTCATGACAGGAAATGACATGTGAAAGGCACACAACATATGTTAGTAAAATATTAGAAATCATATTGTTGGAATATGAAGCAGTGGCCGGAATTAGTTGGCAAGGTAGGTGCATCATTTGTTGTCGAAGGGGTTTGATATATCTGTATGTAAAGTGACGAAAATAGCTCCGTATTGCAATAACAACGATATGCTTCGTCGCGCGTCACACAATAAGTCGTACACGGTACAGAACGATTTCATGTCCTTGGGAATCACGAGTACGGACTAGCTTTGAGCAATCATATTATTACGGAAACCATAAATACGTTGTATCATCGATCATTAACATTTTAAAAAATAACATCAGAATTGATATGTGGTTTTGCAGGGTAGCATACTAATATGTACCTGGCATAGACTGTATATACCACAGGCATTTGTTTCCCGAGTTATGTCTCAGAATATTTCTATCAGAATACAATAAAATGACGATAATATCGTTAATATTGACGTATTTAGCCAATACTATATGAAAGGGGTAAAATTACACTTATTTCTGTGATCCCGCAGATTCATTCAATGAAAGGAAGATATTATCGTCATTTTATTGTATTTTGATAGAAATATTCTGAGACATAACTCGGGAAACAAATGCCTGTGGTATATACCCCACACACAGTGAACCTGTAAACATGACAACAATGGTTTCTGTTTTTACAAGTCAAACTAAGATGGCGCTGCTTCGCGATATATATATATATATATATATATATATATATATATATATATATATATATATATATATATATATATATATATATAACTCGGTGAGTATCAATCTGCTAAGACAGTGCTCTATACCGCAGTGGCAGAGCGTAATAGTTTTGGTTATAGTTATAGCAAAACTATATATATATATATATATATATATATATATATATATATATATATATCAATATGATTTATATATATATATATATATATATATATATATATATATATATATATATATATATATATAAATTATATTGATTGATTTTTTGTAGACAGGTGAAGAAGCTAAGGAAGTCGTTTTGAAGGAATGTCATGATTTTAAGGTGAGAGGTTCTATTGATTGATCATTAATAGAACTAGAATCATAAGTTTGTCTGAGACGTTTAGGATGAGGAGGAGATGGTTTCGTGAGATGTAAATGTATACTCTATCACTGTACTTCAGTTGTGTATTCATAAATGATCCCAATGTCACGTATTCATAACCATAATATGACTCAAACCAAACAACACATGAATCGGTATTCTCTACACAAAGGGCGCATTCCACCATATGTTTCACCCATAGTGCCACGCGCAAAGACCTATGGGAACTAAACTGGATCAGTTGTTGACACACTATAATTACGTGCATGTTGACAAGGAAGACCCAAGTTTAAGTTTTTGGAATGAACATAGTTATTTATAATTATTTGACATTATTCATATAATGTACCATACAGCTTTCCACGCGAACGAGTTGTACGTCTTTTCCATCACATTGATGAAAATCGTACAATTTGTACAGTAAATATTTTGTGTGTATTGTGGTTAATCATTTGTATCTCACAGATTCAAATCATCCCCACCGACTCTATGGTAACCTGTGACTTCGTGCCGACAAGAGTTCGAATATTTGTAAGTGATAATGGAAAAGTTGCACGACCACCTAAAGTTGGCTGACACATATCACGCAGGAACACACGGGGAAAACCAAACCAAACCAAACCAAACCAAACCAAACCAACTCCAAACACACATCGACAGACAGACAACGCTACAAAAATAGAAGAAAAAAAGTTAAATAATCATGTGAATTATGCAATAATGATTTCTGTTTAGCAGAGTAGTCAGTCACACCAGTAATCCTTGTTAGGCGTAAGATATCAATATTAGATTTAATATAACATTAATATCACTACCACATAACCAGAACTTGACAGCAACATGGACTTATACTAACACATTCAAGTAGTCTAAGATATCTGGTTTCAGTGTAGTGTTTGTCATTAACTGGTGGAAACATTGTTTGGCACAAATACATACAAATAGATAATGGACACGTTGCGTATAATTGTCTATGACTTAAGAATATTGTAGTCCCAGAATTGTGTGCTGTCAAGAAGATGGATGTGCACAAAATTATACAATTATAAAGTCGAAAATAAATGTGTTCATTCAGTGAAACGATAATGCATATACCGGGAATTCGAACACGGGTCTCCCGCGTGGAATTCAAACTTGGCGATCTGGCATAGAAATTTAGTTTTGAAAATTGACAATTTTAGCAAAAGACAAGAATTTGAAAGTTATTGTTATAGGGCTCCTTGGGAGAGCGGTTGAAAGGACTAAGGGTTAAATAAATAAATAAAAGAAATAGTTCACTGGTCTCGTATTCAACCCATTATTACTTACTTTTTTGAAAAAGACAAAATCTCGATAATATATAAAAGAGCGCCCGCAACGGGTAACAGGACAAACGCCCCCCCCCGGACAAATGCCCCCCCCCGGACAAATGCCCCCGAAGAAATGCCTAAGGTAGGACTATGGCTTACGACTCAACCTAGAAAAGTCGTTCCCGATTTGTTTTTTTCAACTTTACACTATACATTCTTTAAGTGCTGGTCGTGTTATACCATGCGTGTATGCCTTACTGCCTAACAAACAACGTGAAACTTATCGACATCTTCTACAACAGCTCAACAATATCCATTCGAACCTAAATCCACGTAGTGTGCTCATTGACTATGAACAGTCCGCTAGCCATCACGGATATCTTCCCAGAAACCACCGTCAAATGGTGTTTTTACCACCTCTCCCAGAACATATATCGGGAAGTTCAATCAGAAGGATTGCAACAATTATACCAGTCTGATGCCGACTTTGCATTGGTAATAATTTTGGTAATAATACAATAAAGGTGATACAACCAAATCATGCCTCAAATAAAACCAAATTCAACGTTTTTGAACATCCCCTGTCTATTCATCCGTTATACAATACAAAGTGTACTTCCCAAAATCTAAATGAATTGTGTTGTCCATTTTCTGAGTGTTTATCATGAGTCCATTGCAATTGACTGAGACTAGAGTTGATGAACATTACTACGTTTGTTTGGTGACTTGTCCTTTTCCAATGTCCTGTTTGTTGGTTTTACTGGTGAACCGAGTTCTGCTTGTGATATTTCTGATGTTGGGTGTTATGGTTAATCTTTTGTTACCTCTTCTTCTGGTTACAGTTTTAAATTCATCGTCGCTTGTTGGCAATGGTCTTTTCCCAGGTGTGAATTGTTCTGATTTTGGTTCTGATTCTTCTTTCTGCCCTGGCTCTTGATCTTGTTTCTGCTCCTGTTCAGTTGCTGGTTCTGGGTCCTGTTCATGTTCCGGTTCATCCATTACGGTGTCTTCATCCGATGCATTATTATTATCTGAGAAGCATTGATCCTGTTCTATGGACTGGTCATCATCTATTTCCTCTTCAACGCTGTCGTTGTATGTGTTGCGTGGGCAGTATTTTGCCTTGTGTCCGGGTAGTTTGCAGACGAAGCATGTGGTGTTTGGGCAGTATCTTTCAGTGTGTCCATGTTGGTTACATTTGTTGCACAGGTATTTCGGGCAGCTATTAATAGAGTGACCGTCATCCAGGCAGTGGTTGCACACCTTCATTTGGTTGGAGTGTATGATACGAATATATGGGCCACCCTTTTCAAGTTTTACTGCATATGGGAGGCTTTTGATCGTGGCAGGCATTTCGATGCGGATGAATCGTGTTCCGTTTTCCACTTCTGTGGCCTCTTGGTGGTATTTCCTGATCACTTTGCTTCTGCTTTTACATCCGTAGTGTGTTAGTTTCTCGACGATAATTTCATCCCCAGTGTAGGCCGGAACTCCAAACAGGGCGACGGTGGTAAAAGTTTTCGTGACCCCACTTACTTCGACTTCAGCTCCCTTTATGGCTAGTCCAGTGTCGAGGATGTTTTCAGCATCAGTTTGGTTTTTCATAGTTATTTGCCATTGTCCATTTAATTTCACGAGGGCTAGAAGAGAAGCATTTCCATATGTACTTTGTATACTTCGAATAATATCCAAAGGTTTGAAATCCTGGTCAGTTATTTCCAGTGTATTCACCTTCTGACAGTTCCCTCTTCGCCCTTTGGACGTGGCCATCTTGGTTTGTTCCACTCTCTACAGACGTATGTGGAAAGAGTCAAAATAACGATGACCAAATTGTTCAGAATAGCTCAAAAGACGTATAGAATGACTCACAAGTGTCCAAGCTTTCTGATGATATCAGGAATGTGGAGATAAGCGTTAGCTGCGTTGGGAGCAGATTATCGGGAGCCCAAAGCGAACCACCACGTTAACGAGAATTCTACCACTGAACCACCAATGCTGTGTTTAATTAACGTTAATTAACATTATGATTGTTTCTATTTCCTAGTCAAAGGATAATTTATTTTCAATTCCCCAATAAATATTCAATGACACTACAATTGGCTTAAACAATGTATTGTCATGTCTATAGCACGCACCAAGTCTATTGTTATTCATATTCATATTATTCATATTTTCACATTATTTGTTTTCACCAGACACAAAGGGAAAATGATACACAACTGAGAAGAAAAGAAAAGAAAAACTGTACCTGGTGAGGGCCATAGAAATAGTTCAAGCAGAACTAGTGGGGAAGGATTAATGAGTTATACAATATTAACAGAATTGATTTCGGTACATAGTGTCGAAGTCGTGAAATAATAAGGCCAACCTTTGGGGCAATTGAATTAACAACTTTCTGAATGTGATTTCCAGTTCATTTGAGAGTTAAGAGAAACTCCAAGATATGTTGTCGATGAAACGTTATCTATTTGGTTACCATCAATATCTAGAACTCCATCGATATTAATTTCTTTACGGACGTTTTTTTTATGATCATATAATGTGTTTTTTCAATATTGATGGTAAGTTTGTTCGCCCGCACCATTCACAAACCTCTTGGAAATCAGAATTTGCGTGTGAAAGATTTACATACCTATCTTTGATAAACTGAAATAAATTAGTGTCATCTGTAAAGAGTCTAAACTGAAACAAGTTGAAAGAATTTGTAATATCATTTATATAAATTAGGAATAAGATAGGGCCAAGAATCGAACCTTGCGGGACACCACATTCTATTGCTTGAGATGATTCGTTATTGATTGTAACGGATTGTTGACGATTTGATAAGTAATTTTTGAACCATTGTAGTGAAATGCCTCTGATGTTCTAATTTACAGATGGTGACAAATGCCTTTCTAACGTCAATAAAGATGCCAAAAGTAAGAAATCTAAAATCTCGATTATGTCAGAGACCAGGTCTATAAGTAGTCCAGTTGCCAGATGGCATTTTTTAACATAACCGTGCATTGTGTTAGAGGGAAGGTTTTATGCTTGATATTTGTTCTCCAGGGTGTCCTGAACAAGAATCCGCCGGGTGCCACCCTGGCACCCTTGAGCATTTTTTTTAATTTGCATAAATTAAAACATGATAAATTTATGACGATTTGGCCATTTGGTATTAAATCTATACAACATTACCATGTATGAATGGTCAATATTTGTGAAAACAACTTCTTTTTAATGGTGAAATACAATGTAAATAGTAATTAGATAATTATCAACTTCCAAAGATAAAAAATAATCATATAATTTGCAAATTTGCATAAATCGCAAATGGGTATTTTGGATGATCATCATAAGTTTTCAATATACTTGAATTGCAATACATGGATATATTGAGATAACAACTACCTTTTAATGACACAATTCAGTGTAAGTAATAATTAGATAATTAGCAAATTCCAAAGATAAAAAAAATAAGCTGATTTGCATAATTTGCATAATCGTGAATGGGTATTTTGTGTGATCTTTGTCATTTTCACTATACTTGAAATGCAATACCTGGATATATTGTAAAACCAACTACCAGTACTTTTTAATGATGCAATACAGTGTAAGTACTAATTAGATAATAAGCAACCTCCATATATAAAAACAATCTAATTTGAATAATTTGCATAAATCTTAAATGGGTATTTTGTGTGATCTTCGTCGTCTTTCAAATATACTTGAAATGCAATACTAGTATTCACCACTTGTTGCATCATTCATAAACCTGAGATGAAATGTAAAATTAACTGAATGTTTAGTGTAAAGATGTGACATGACTTGTTCATATAATGTTGGGACTCAAATCTGCATCGATGATCGCAACAAATATGTGATAAACTTCTAGATATAGTTCGAATACATGTTGCAGAAGCCCCAAGTGACTTGTATACTGCAGATTCTCAGTACAGTAATAATTGTTTTGGATATTTCGTCAGATAAATCATGTGTCTATGAGAAGTGTGGATTCACAAGTAGACAGTGCATTTGAAGAATTTGTTACTGAGATTGAAAGTAACCCCCCATTCATATTTAGAATTACAATGAACTGCGTGAATATTTTCTCAGCCACATCAGTGACAATAAGGTAGACTCAATACATTATAAGAGGGAGGTAATAGGGAAATTGGAGTAGGTGGGTAACCTTTTACAAATCAGTTCTCAAGAACGACCATATTTTAAAATGGGATTAGGGGAGGGTTACATTTTACTTTAACTCATTTCAATGCCTAATGTTGCAATATTTTGTGATTTTGGAACTGAATCCTCCACATCGGTTACCAAGGGATAATTAATGTTGTTGAGTGGAGATGTTGACCCTCGTCTCGACAATGCCGAGAGTGTACATGCCCATCTACTCAGTGGGATTTTTGGCCCTCAGCTCAGCCAATTAGATCCAAACACATGTACTGAGTATTGCAGTTCCTTCACACAAAACCCTTGTGTGTTGGTAGTTGGAAATAACCAATCTCTTTTAAACTGTCAATATAGTTGCAGCAATGGGATTATGTCCTTCCCACTGAGTCTGGGACTTTTTTAATTTCTGTTTTCATGTCAGACAGCATTTTAACCCATGTTTTAAAATATCTAATTGAGGTGGGTCATGTTTTAGAGAAAGAGGATTGGGGAAGGACAACTAACATGATAGAATCGTTGGAGGGTCACATAAATACGAAAGAGACCGAGGATGATCACCCTACCCTAATCCTTATCATTACTGAAGGTCCTCATTTTAAAGTCTTTTAAAGATGAGCTCCTGGTAAAGAGAATCAAAATCTCTTGCTAAAAAAAAAAACATCTTGAGTACATGTGCCATGATATGACATAGATCAGTTTGTTGATTCTCCCACCTAAAGTGTGCAGCCAACTGGCACACTTGTAGTTTTCATTAATTATATATTGTTTAAGACGAAAAATGAAAAATAATGAGTAATTTGCTTACATTACACATTATACTTGCAGCATATCATTGATTCATTAAATCTGAATCATAAACTTTTGTTATGGTAATAAGTTGAAATCATAATTTATTGGGCATTGATCTTTGGATGGATTGGATACATTGCAGTATACCGCTACATAAATATGTTTACCACAGGTGATTCAATACTGTGCAGAATGTGTGATTTTATGATTAAGTCGTTATATCTTACAAAACAATTACAAAAAATGTTTCAGTTGCAGCGAAGAGTTAAATCGGGCATATATAAACTACAAAAGAAAATACTGAAAAATGTAGAGAAAAACTCTGGGTACCCTATCTCCTGCCTTGTCCCTAGAGACATTGCAGAACAGTCCTAACTGTTCTTACAATGAAGCTTGGTTTATCATTATCAGATATGCAATTTATGCAAATTATGCAAATTAAGGTGTTATTTTAAGAATTATTAATTCTTTTATTTCCAAACTTATCTTTATTCCTTTATTTCATACCTTTAAAATAATTACTCAAGTTTATGATTCAGATTTAGTTAAACAATAATCAATACTGCCTGGTACTGATATGCTGCAAGTATAATTTGTTTGTAATTTAATTTAAGCAAACTACTCATTATTTTACTTTATTGTTTTTTATTTTCAGCATACCTTATTTCTTGTTTAATTCCTTCCAACCATTTATCATAGTTAAATGATTCAGATTTCGTGAATCTATCACAAATATTGCCCGATATTAAATATTAGCTTCAAAATGTTCTTATTCTGTGCAATTTATGCAAATTATGCTAATTACCAATTTTTTAAAATTGATTTCTTTAATTTTTTTAGCCCAGTACTATTTTACAACTTTAAGGTAAAGATGTGTGCAATATAAAACTCATTTATACATGATGATATTGTATATATGTGCTACTAGATGGCCAAAATTGACATAAATCAGCCATTTTTTAATTTATGCAAATTAAAAAAATTGCTCAACTCTGCCAGGGTGGCACCCGCCAGATTCTTGTTCAGGACACCCTGGAGAACAAATATCAAGCATAAAACCTTCCCTCTAAGACAATGCATGGTAGGGTGGCCTGGCAACTGGACTAAAGAGCCAATTTTGTGCTATAGTTTTTGCGAAATCCAAATTGTGTAGGTAAAAGAATGTTTTTGGTTTTAAGGTAATTTATAAGCTGTTTATTTACAATTGATTCGAGAATTTTGCTAAAGATTGGGAGGATTGAAATTGGTCTGTAGTTGCTGACTTCTTGAGTGGCACCTTTTTTTATAGGTTGGAGTAATTTTAGCTTTCTTTAATGCATCTGGAAATATCCCTTGGCTCAATGAACAATTGATAATATGAGTAAAAGGATGAGAAATGATGTGTGCAGCTTCCTTGACTATTTTAGGGTGAATAGAGTCGTGACCCACAGCTTTACGTGGATCTAAAGACATTTATTTCATTTAAAACATCTTGTTCTGAGACTGGATGGAAGAAGAAAGAGTTAGGATAGTTTCCACCAAGATAATTTTCGAAATTTGTGGTGGAAGTAATGTTGGATGCAAGATTTGGGCCAATGTTCGAGAAGAAGTCAATACATTCATTAGCGATGTCGGAACTATCAGTCAGTGTACGTGTGGTCGGTTTACTGTTACGAACTACTGTATTGTTCTTAGTAAAAAATCGTAGACTTCCTACACTTCGAGAGAATTTTACCTCTTAGAAGTGGTTTATACTTCTGAAACATCAGTTATTTATAACAAAAAATGATTATAGTTAGCATAACATTGACGTCAGAAAATATGGCTAATGGTATTCGGCGAAACGAAACGAAACGAAACGAAACAAGTCTTATGGTATTCAGCGAAACGAAACGAAACGAAACGAAACAAAACGAAACGAAACAAACAGTTTCGCCGAATACCATAAGCCAGAAAATATCCCAATTCCACTATAGTCTATTACGATGTACTTACAATGATTACATAACATTAACTATTTACTGTAACAGCGATGACAGTGGACCAAGTTATCTCTGAAACAACTCTTACTGATAACAGGAAGTGGTCCTGTTGTTTTAAAAAAACTTCAAGTCAAGATTATGGCTGAAATCTATCTAATACAATCAAATTAGTCTGACTAGTTACACAATGGCTCCCACACACTACCCTGGCCACATTGAGAAGACAACCAGTAGTTAGGCCATAGTGGCCATAGTGGAACAGCCACAATCTTGAAATTGAATAATGAATAATTGAATAATCAGCACATCCAGTTTTTTTGTCACTATTATTGTCACAACAGAGCTCCCTGTACTGTATTCTATCCATGTCATTACTTTAATACTAAAAAAATTAATCATCATCATGGTGAGATTGACCACCATAGTATTGACTGAATACGTATATGCTCATATAGATTATTTACGTGTATATGTATTCATTTGTCAATATTTTTTGTAAACTTATATATGTTTTGGTTGATTTTATACAAATAATTGTCGTTTTGAGCAACCCGCAGATCGACCCGCAGTTAGGCCTGTCGACCTGCAAAATAACGATACTGCACTTTCTACTGGTAAGATTGGGTGCAGACAACATTCATTGTCCTCTGCCTTTTTCACAGGCAGTGGGTCCTCATCATATAGTGACATAATTCAGAAAAAGACGCCGACAAAAAAGCAACTCCAATTTATATACTAGTATATCGTTTTACATAATTTTTCTTAACTATGGCCAAAAACATGGATGTCAGGACACCAGTCACTCGATATCTATATAAGGATGACCGTGTGGTCCGAGTCGCTGCGTTCAGGTCGCAGTCTACTCTTTGTAGATGTGGGTTAGAATCTCACTTTTGACATTACGATGTTAAACTTTGACGATTTGTACTTTGGAGGTAAAGGCATTGTTAGTGATATTAGGTTAATCTTTGGAAGATTTAATATTTTATAATTATATATATGTACATCTTCGAAATATTAATGTTGGGTAGGAAACTGACTGTGTTATATATTATGTAACACAATACTTCAAGTTGAAGTACACAAAGTTTTGATTTATTCTGACGAATTAATACATTTAGTGTACCAGTTATAACTTTAAAAAAAAGAAAATCGGAAGGGGTTGATAATTTATGCTAAGAAATACTCAATTTTCCTTTAACCTTCATCACTTTCGTTGAAGTCCGTATACTTATCCTGCTACACCTGACATGAATATACTTGTAGTAAATTTGTGTAGAGTGAGTTTCTTGTTCGAGAAAAGTTTTTCTCGCGATTAAACGTCATTTTGAATATTAATGAGTTGTATTTCTGTGCAGCATATACGCGGTAATAGGCAGTCTAATGGCATGTCCCCGTGAGAATTCATTGTATGTGGACGGATTGAAAACGGTATTTCAAGAAAGTTCACGTGCTCACATGGCATAATACTACACTTTACCCGTCTCCTATTATGAATTACAGTAACCTATCTACACTAAACAGTGATTGGCTAACCAAATATGAATATGCATGAGAGGTGATTTATAAGGTTTTACCCAGGTGTAATAATTGTGCCTTCTCACAGCTGAGCGGGACACTTGGCGCCCACCCACCCACAATTTAAAGGGCTAACACATTAAATCAGTAGTGCTGACGAAGCCTTCCCCTTATGAAGATGACGAGCGAGGTACAGAAAAAAACACCACGAACCCCCCCTCAAAAAAACAAAACAAAACAAAACAAAACAACAACAACAACAACAAAAAACCAAACAAACAAAGAACCAAAAAAAAACCAAAAAAAAAACAACCCAATAACTGTCAGTCAACCAAATAATCCAAATAATCAAAACAGAGGACACTCGACCACTCCACAACTAAATCAAACTGGACAGCACCACGCAATGTAGATAGTGTATTCTATTGAACTGCTGTGAACTAGCTAAAAGTATTTTACACGTGGCATAAAAACAAGGTTTCACACAGTAAAAGATACTTGCATCGGCCGGGAATCGAACCCGGGCCTCCCGCGTGGCAGGCGAGAATTCTACCACTGAACCACCGATGCTCCTGACTTATATAACATGGTAAGCACTTCAACATCGCCAAACAAACAAACAAACCAACCAACCAACCAACCAACCAACCAATCGTTATAATGATGTAAATAGTGTATCACAAACTGAGCTGACACATATACCATATTTGGACATTAATATATTAATATTGAATTCGAAATGTACGCATAGTGTATGAGAATTACTAGTATCTCAACTTGTTTGAAAAAAAGTTCTGCTCAAGAGTACGAGTATATATATATGGTATTGCGAATGATGAATTGACAAGGTGATCAATATCTGTTTATGCAGCTGAATACATGCACACTTGTAAGTTTGATCAAGGACAGCGACACGCCATATTTCATATGGGTATATGCTATGACAGTTGGTCAGTTTCAAAGTTGATTTGCACACGTTCGGGAATGTATGTGAGGGGTCGTCATCGAGGAACAACCTTGATTAAACATTGGTATCCGTCTTAGTGAGATTAGACAGCTCCTTTGTCGAGTTGTAAACACACTGGATGAAAGCCGAACCTACATTTCAATACCCTAGATTACTGAAATTGTATACTTTGAGTATAAAATACTATAATTCCTTGTCATGCATTCTTTACATACTTTTGAAACCGATTGTTTTGTCTTATCACGATTTAGACACATCAAAAATGAAGCCACTGCTAGTACAATATCTTCAGAACACTTGGTTCCCACTTTCCTATGTGTTTGCGACATGTATATGTAAATGGAGATATGTCTAATAGATACAAATATTATTGTTATGAGATGGATATTGATTTTGCACTCCAGGGTGTAACACCATCCTGTATCACATTACGGTAAGAAGGAATTTAGACATATGCATTGTAATACCACGAGTACCAGCTAGATATTAAAACAAGAATATTAGTTTACTACGGACAACTAGAGTGTTCACTGAACCATGTTTATGATGTCAAACACGTCAGGATTATGTATTTACATGTTTATATATTATACGACTTGTGTCGGGCGGACTTATAATAATAACATTTTGTTTTGTTTTGTTTCTGATATTATATATACCTATCAGAGATATTATTCTTACAACTTCCAAAAATAACATCTCCGTCACTCACCTTTATTTCAGTATCTGTTTTCAAATCCACTTTACTCATTAAAGTTATCTTCGCTTTCAGCCAGATAAATATTTTCTAACTATTATCTTGCCAAACATTGTTAACAAGGCTTGTTAAGTAGCAAGCTGTATATAATTACTGGTCCAGATATCATTGACCCATTTCCACGTTACTGTTGGTATCCACTTTAAGGCTTGGGAGCGGTAATAGGATGCATGTGGGTCTAATTGTTGCAGTGGTACGTTTAACCACCGCAGAGCACTTTCGGTCTTGTTGAATGTATGTTTACATATAAAAATAACCTAGTCTGGGTGCCAACGTGGTTTCCAACTAAACCACAAGATAACCATGAAGGTGACATTACTTTGCATCTATAATAATGGCTATCTATGACACTATAACAATTAGTAGTGATCTGAGACTATGATCACAACATGTGATTTCAAATTATTCGATTAAAATTTTTATTTCACATTGTTGTTTTGTTGTGAACATAAAAGTAACCTTTTTGATGAGATATGTTCATATGTACTAAGGTGACCTTTTATGATATTTACGTCACGATGACGTCATGCTGACATCATGATATCAAATATAATATTTCTTCCACTGTCTGTGGGCACGCTGTCATTTAGATGTTTTCGGAGGGGGGTTGTTGTTTTTTGTGTAAAGGGTTTATTGTCAGCAAGTAGAGATGGATACTAATTTAAAAATAATATGTTAATACTTCCGCGATAATAACTTAACAATAATCTGGCAAAATAGTGGCGATTTTGAATGTTCTGACTCATATTTTAGCACCGCAGAATCAATGACGTAGACGCGCGTTGTCGTGACGTAGAACGCTAAATTTCATTTTTTTTTAGAAACGTGTCCCAGTTGTCGGATTATAATTATTGTAAACATAACGGAATGAACTCATAAAAGTTTAAACTGATAATTGTACACAAAATAAATATTGCTTCAAAGAAAAGAAAAACAACAGTTTTCGTATCTTATATGTTAACCCAAGGGTTCATGGTTTGCAATACTTCATAGTAACTACAGAGCTATTAATAGTATTGTGTGGATTCGATGACATCATGACCTTCAAAAGTTCGAGGTTGAAAGGTCATAACATTTCGCCGCAGGATTTTTGTAAGTATGTACAAAACGCAAGGAAGAGCGTTATCGAATTACTTTTCTTAGCCAGAACTTCGTCTTTCAGAAAGAAGAACATGGCTGGTCGGTCGTTGTCTGAAATCGTTGTTGTATTGGTGGTTATACACAATATTGGTGATTGTGTTGTCCAGGAAGGTAGGCGTTTAGTTTGTACATCATCCGTCATGTATAGATGCCTTTTACTAAATGTGAATAAGGTAAAATAGCTGTGTATTAGAACTACGAGAGAGAAAAATTCTCATCACGGACTAGTCGAAGTCTTTCAACTTTTGCCTAGTTCTGTCTGTACGATCTAACGCAGCGGAAAAAAAATGCGTTCAGATCCTCGAAAACTTCTTTTTTTTTTCGTACAACATTGTATGAAATCGAATGTCTAATGGTATCACGGGTATTTTAAGAATTAAGTTCACATATTAAAGTCAGGGTCAGATCGAGTGACCAGTAATGGAGAATCTTATCGGGAGACTGGGACGAACGCTAAATAGCTTCACAGCAAATGTCAAACGACAGCGAAAGCTTTTAGAATATTCGCAGTCATTTCTTGAAGGGTCACGCTCTATAACTGTTATGGGATTTTGTGGTTCCGTTTCGATCATTTGAAATTACCATGGCAACATACTAAAATATGTTGCGTCGTGTCTATGAATTTATAGAGCTCGTATCAAATACGACTTAAAAGGACACGTGACATAAGTTGTTGTTTGTTTGTTTGGGGTTTTTATTGGAGGGGGGGGGGGCGGGAGAAGAAACGCGTCTCTTTGCCGAAGCTTTGTTCATGTTCAAGCACCACACCACGTCGGTAGAGATGTGTTTCCAAATCAAATTTACTGTGTAATATTTATGTGTATGTTGGCTTTCGCTAAAAATTAAGTCTCGTGTAAAGACTTTGCCTAGTTCGTCGTTCGTTTAAAATACCAGTTATTAATATATTAGCCTGTAGAAGCGACGGTAATTATTCCCTGTAAAATATGAAATTTCAGATTGATGATGACAAATATATTGAACATGTAATCAATGGTATTTGCCATGGTAATAGTTATGATAGGAATTTGAATTATGATAAATATTCAATATTAAATATTGAATTAAACAAGAACGTCGATAGGAAGTTTATTTGTAACATATGCTTTGTTATCATAAGAAACTTAACCTTTGAATTAAAACAAATAAACGTATAACCTTAAAAGCCTTTGTATCAAATACTTACCTTATTTACATCCTGTCGCTCCGCCCTCACCGGCCTGCTCTAGGGGTTAACCGATGTGTGAGGGCGCCCCGTCACGGCGTACCTTACAGACTATTGCTAGTATACGTACGTGTGTTCTTGAACGCGTTAACGAAAGCAAGAAACTTATGAAATCAAGAATAATGGAATTATCTACATTTTATTTTATACGTTGTGTATAACAACGGAGACGTGTAAACATCCTCAATGTAATAAGTGATGACGTGTACACATCCTCAATGTAATAAGTGATGACGTGTAAACATCCTCAATGCAATAAGTGATGACGTGTAAACATCCGCAATGTAATAAGTGATGACGTGTAAACATCCTCAATGTAATAAGTGGTGACGTGTAAACATCCTCAATGTAATAAGTGATGACGTGTAAACATCCTCAATGTAATAAGTGATGACGTGTAAACATCCCCAATGTAATAAGTGGTGACGTACATCCTCAATGTAATAAGTGATGAAGTGTAAACATCCCCAAAGTGATGTTGTTCAAACTGTTACCTTTGTGCGCAGTGATTCATTTCATATGTACATTGATTAGCATATCAAGTTAAGATAAAGACCTGGTTATTTTTAACTACCACGAAGTAATGGAACTCTTACGGATTTAGAAGGCTACATTGGTAATTACCTGATGGACAGAAATTCCCCAACTACATTATAAAAATCAGAAATCTTAATGAATACAATATCTTGTCAAATTACCATTGTTTTTTGTCTTTTAACGGTTGATTCTCTTGAGTGTAAATAGAATCTGAAAGTTAAAATAAGAAGTTATTGAAGTGTTTTCGAGCACTTGGTAATGCGAGATCTCGAGAGATCGACTAAAGTTTTAAAATATTTCATTTCCTGCGGTAAAACTATACTGCATCGGCCGGGAATCGAACCCGGGCCTCCCGCGTGGCAGGCGAGAATTCTACCACTGAACCACCGATGCTACATGCATTATCTCAAACCTAAGTCTATTCAAATAATGTATGAATATGATAAGCCTAAAATATATTAAAATATTGTCAATAATTGACAGAGACATCAGAGATATGATAGAAAACATGCATGCAAACAATTCACCAACTACATAGACATCGTTTACATCAAGACTAAAATCTCAATGAGCTTATATAAGGACTTGAACTTATATTTCGCGCCATTAAGATATTTTGTATGTAAACGTAACCCGAACCAGGTTATATGGCAGACAGGTTGTTTTTTTAACAGCATGGCAGATGGATATTTCTTTCAATTGGCTCAACTTGGTAATGCGAAATCTTTTTTGATACAGAATCATTGAAGTTACAACTTTTTGCAAAGTTTATATTGATAAAATAATTTTGGCAAATTCTGACCGTAAATACAAATATAAAATTTAATTTAGTCTCTACAGTTCCTAAAAATTGTGTATGAATGTATAAATGTATAATTATTTATATAAAGTTAGGCGGTCGTCCAATACGATAGCATAAGTTTTGTCAACAGACTGACAAAGACTGAAGTGTGCAGTCGAAAATTTCAGTTACAATTTTCAATTGTGCGTTTGGAACGAAAGTTTAATGACTCAGAGATAATATGGTTTACACTAACACGTACAGATGCATTTTCCTGAATTGTACATGCTATCAGCGATTCAAATGAATGTGTATGGATTGTTAGGGTTTTAAATAGACAAGGTTCCATACAAAATTAACTTACTTTAACTCTCTGTCCTGAATTTTGATACAAGGTTCAACAGATGTGGAAGACATCGAATCATTGAATCCAACTTCAAGTACACGAGATGTAACTGATGAAAGTAGGTTGAATTATTCATTAAAGAGACACAAGCTGAGTTTTGTCAACCTTTTTGCTCAAGTGAAAATACTTACATAAAAACTTGATTGAACCATTCTAGTATAATGTTAGCATCGATGCACACCATCTACATGACATTACAATTGCCTTCTTGTATTGTTAGAACAGTTGCTTATCTAAGTATCGATTCCTCCACATTTTCTAAGCGTATTAAAAATTACGTCATCGGATAGTTTACACGTGATATCTTAATACCAGGTTTAAGTTCAGTCAACTGCAAGTAATAGTTAAGTATGCTTTAGTTAGTAGAATACTACCAGTGACTTTTAAATATGCGGCATAAATCTCGCCCAAAAAATTATATGCCCGAGTACGTACTACATGTTGTTTATCCTCTCTGTAGATCAGTCGTATCTCTGTTCCCATGGATACCTACAGGACAAGGCGTTACGTTTCAACAATACTAGCTATGTCCAGCGTACTGTTTCACTACCACAAACAATTAACAACTTTACAATATGCTTGTGGTTTCGGACTACCGATAATGAACATGCAGGAACGATATTTCACTATTCTACGGTTTCGACTTCTAAGTCGCTTCTTTTATCGGTTGGTAAACGTTACGGCCTTCATACTGTATCGATGGTGATTGGCGGTGTTGTGGATGCAACCGGGATATTAACTGGTTACAATGATGGCATGTGGCATTACCTTTGCGCTATGTGGACAAAACCAACCGGAGTTATGGAAATATATTTCGATGATAGGCTGGTGTTGAACCGGCAAACTGATAAAAGCGCAACGGACAACATAGACGTTATTGGTGATCTAACGCTTGGCCAGATGTATGGTGGTACTTCGAACTTTGATTTATCTAAAAGTTTCATTGGTGATATAGCAAACCTGAACATGTGGTCATACATATTTGATGAAGCTGAGATTCGAAGTATGAGACTGAACTGCGATGATGACTATTGTGGAGACTTGATAGCCTGGAGTTCATTTGAAGAAGCCCAATTTTATGGTGCATCTCCATTTCAGTCTAATCTATGTGGTAAGACATCAAACGTGTTTGCTATTATTTAAGATTTGTTTGATCATGTTTAATGATTACCGGAGGAATTTCTAAATGGTACAAAGCTCAAATTAAAAATAAATTAGTAAAATAACATGAAAATTACAGTAAATCAAAGTAAGTAGGTAAAGTTTTTATGCCTCAGTAGTTTCGAATTTCATTTCATTTTTTGAAAGAATCCACAGAGGTGTGAACCTTGACGGAGAGTCCTGCCTTTTGTGTACTCATTTTAGGGTGGATTAGTGTAAGTAAAACATTATTAGAGGAATGGTTATCATATATTGATAAAGTTATTTCTATCTAGCAATTGTCAATTTATTACATACAGATTCATTAGTATACCAAATTACACCAGGTGATCACGAAAAGTGATAAGTAAAATAAGTAAGCTTAAGGACAAATAGCGTAATAAGGTTTTATAGTTTAACAGATGTCTTTTCCCCCTGAAACTAACCTTTCAGAACATTATCTATTCTCCCTGGTCTTCGAGGCGTTTTAGGTATGACGATTTCAGTTATTCATTGTTAGGGATATCCAATTTATGATAATCCAAACAAGCAAATTTGATAGGGTAATTGATTCGTCAGGTACTCGGTATAAACCTGAATGGTACGAATCTCCCTTTGATAACAAAAGAAGACATTCCCCCAAATTACAATGCAACATGAAGATGACCTTTGAACGTCTATCACAACCCTACAGTTTCATTGTGGAAGACAACACTTGATGACTTTGGCAGAGAAAAGTGTACATACTATACAAGCAACTACTAGCAACTAACAGACAGTTAAACCAAATTCATTATGCAAATTAGCTCATTAACTATGTATGACTAAAATAGTCTTCATGTCTTGTTGCACTGCATGCATTGTTAAGGTTTACTATTTTTACATTGTTCAGATCACGTGCCAGTTGAGAGTACCACGTCACAGACAGAGATATTACCCACCAGTGGAATGACAACAAAACAAGTAAATATCACTGGTCAGAAAACTAATGGGTTTGTTTATAGCAATACGATGCGGTTTCAAGAAGACACACTTGACATAGGTATGAACAAAGTAACTTCGTAAGTTCGCTATGAATACGTCGTCAGCGAAGCATGTCCACGAAATTAGCTTATATACAACATTAGATACTCTTTCCACGTCTTTATAATGTTTCCTCTTTCTCACCCAGGCCAATCATCACTTGAAAGTGACACTACAACAACACTATCAAAGACACCACCTATCATAGAAACAGGTAATGAAGAAATATACTTTACTGGAAGGATGACAGGAGCAGTATTCAACGGAACTGAAACAACAGAACTTGAAGTTCAAACTGACAAAGGTATGAAACACTTTACAAATAATGCACTGAATTGGGCAACACTTAAATTGGACAAGTATCTTTGTGAGTAGTGGAAATTAACCATTCGTGCTTTTAGTGTTTGTGAATCTTTTTGTACCTGGAGAAAGAACTCCCCAGGAGAACAGTTGAATATAACTACAATGTGATATGATGGGTTGATTTATATTGCATCTAATTTCTATCCCAAAGTCCACCTCAACCCTACAGGTACATAGTGGAATCCAACACTTGATAACATTCAATGGCTAAAAAAATTACACATGTTGCAATGCAGCGGACAGACGATGGAAACAATTCCTTATGCAAATTAATTCATTACCTATGTATGACTAGAGTGTAAGCTTCACATCCTGCTGAAATGTTACGCTTGACTATTTTTACGTTGTTCAGATCATGTGCCAGTCGAGAGTCCCACGTCACAGAGATATTATCAACCATTGTTATACCGTTTCCTCTTTCTCATCCAGACCAATCATCACTTGAAAGTGACACCACAACGACACCATCAAAGACGCCATCTATCATAGAGACAGGTAATGAAGAAATATACTTTACTGGAAGGATAACAGGAGCAGTATTCAACGGAACTGAAACAACGGGTCTTGAAGTTCAAACTGACAAAGGTATGAAACACTTTACAATTAATACACTGAATTACATTGAGCAACACTTAAATTGGACAAGTAACTTTTGTGAGTAGTGGAAATTAACCACTCATGTTTTCAGTGTTTTTGAAACTTTTTATACATGGAGAAAGAACTCCCCAGGAGAACAGTTGAATATAATTACAATGTGATATGAAGGGTTGATTTATATTACGTCTAATTTCTATCCCAAAGTCCACCTCAACCCTACAGGTACATAGTGGAATCCAACACTTGATAACTTTGGCTAAAAAATGTACTTACTTTAAAAGGCAACTAACTGACGGACAAAACAAACTCCTTATGCAAATTAGCTCATTACCTGTGTATGACTAAAATAGTCTTCATGTCTTGTTGTATTGCATCCATTGTCACGGTTTACTATTTTCACATTGTTCAGACCACGTGCCAGACGAGAGTATCACGTCACAGACAGCGATATCACCCCCCCACCCCCACCCCCGGATAACCACAAAACATATAAATGTCACTGGTCAGAGAACAAAGGGAGATTCAATATGAAACAATTGACATAGGCGTGAACAAAGTAACTTTGTAAGTTCGCTATCAATATGTCAGCGAAACATGTCCAAGAAGCTAACTTCTTGGACATGTTTCGTATACAACATTAGATACACTTTCTACATTGTTATAAATAAATGTTTCCTCTTTCTCATCCAGGCCAATCATCACTTGAAAGTGACACTCCAACGACACCATCAAAGACGCCACCTATCATAGAAACAGGTAATGAAGAAATATACTTTACTGCAAGTGTTACAGGCACAGTGTTCAACGGGACTGAGCCTACGGGTTCGGAAGTTCAAACTGACGAAGGTATGAACAACTTTACGAATAATGCACTGGCAATAGTTATTTGGACAAGTATTAAGCTTTGGAGAGTATGTAAAATTACTGTGACCATTGACGATAAAATGAGTATTGCAAATGGCTATGAAGAAATATGTTTTCGATTTATAGTATACGTTTACTCAGGTAATGAAATCCATAGGAGAAAATCTGCCTGTACACTTTGTACTCGGCAAATTGTGTAAATCTGCAGCCGTTTCCGCTATGATAATGGTCAAACATATAGACCAGTGTATTTTCATACACTTCTTACAGTTTTATGGATTCTGATATATATATATATATATATGAACTACCAGGTTATAGTCTGCATTCTAGTCAAGAAAGCGTATACTATTACGCGCTTATTTTTGAATGTCGAATGTGATTCACGTGTTCTAGACAGATCGTTGTCGTCGTACTCTTTGAGATAAAAAAGTTCGTGGTCTGAATTCATCCGCTATGGAGCGCCACCAATGAAATATATTTGGATAGCTTTCGTTTAATGGTCAGCCATCTAGATGTGTTGTCCCATTTACGGCATTTCGGTTCTTCAAATTGATTTAAGTCATGCACACAACCAGGTCTAAAGGAGGTATGCTTACTCATGCTCTTACTGTTTCCAATAAAGCTGTACATGTTATGATGTCCAAACCATGAATTGGGAAATGAAACTAGCACTCGATGTACGTTTTACATTGTACGGGTAAGGAAATGAGAAACTGAAAATAACAAAGAACGTTGTGATTTTTTTCCTACAGTTACTGAGTACGTATCTTGAGTTTCTCACAATTCATAATACCTAAAACGCATATGTGACCCGTTTCACTTTTTGTTATTGATTACCTTTCCTGTGAGCCACGATCCTGATTATGACAGCATTTTGATTTCCATTTACAGGGCCTTCGTACCCTTTCCCCATTCTACAGGACAAGGCGTTGCGTTTCAACAATACTAGCTATGTCCAGCGTACTATTTCACTACCACAAACCATTAACAACTTTACAATATGTTTGTGGTTTCGGACTACCGATAATGAACATGCAGGAACGATATTTCACTATTCTACGGTTTCGACTTCTAAGTCGCTTCTTTTATCGGTTGGTAAACGTTACGGCCTTCATATGATATCGATGGTGATTGGCGGTGTTGTGGATGTAACCGGGATATTAACTGGCTACAATGATGGCATATGGCATTACCTTTGCGCTGTGTGGAAAAAACCAACCGGGGTTATGGAAATATATTTCGATGATAGGCTGGTGTTGAACCGGCAAACTGACAAAAGCGCAACGGACAACATAGACGTTATTGGTGATCTAACGCTTGGCCAGATGTATGGTGGTACTTCGAACTTTGATTTATCTAAAAGTTTCATTGGTGATATAGCAAACCTGAACATGTGGTCATACATATTTGATGAAGCTGAGATTCGTAGTATGAGACTGAACTGCTATAGTAATGGTTATGGAAACCTGATACCATGGACTACTTTTCGAGGAGGCGATCTTCACAATGTAGTCATATTAGAATCGACCGTTTGTGGTAAGATATTCAAATTCATACGTCATATCAATAACTCTGACTAATTATAATTCTCCACTCATCTTTTTTTTGAATGTCGTGCAGCAAGGTCAATTTTGAAACTTGCCACCAGTAAGATAATTTGAAATAAAAATGTAAAATTTGTTTGATTTTCAAACATTTGTAAAAATCAATACTTTATGAAAAGTAGAATTTATTCCCATAATTCCGAAATACGATATTTTGGATCGTAACAATATAACCACAGGTATAGTGTGTTTTAGATAAATCTTTCCACATTACATATAAATAGAAACGTTGCATATTACTAGAAAACGTGTATTATTCGCCATAGACATAGCCAGTTACGAATATCTGTCTGTCTGTCTGTCTGTCTGTCTGTCTGTCTGTCTGTCTGTCTGTCTGTCTGTCTGGCTGCCCGTCCGTCCGTCCGACCGTCCGTCCGTCCGTCCGCCTGCCTGCCTGCCTGCCTGTCTGTCTGTCTGTCTGTCTGTCTGTCTGTCTGTCTGTCTGACTGTCTGTCTGTCTGTCTGTCTGTCTGTCTGTCTGTCTGTCTGTCTGTCTGGCCGCCCGCACGCCCGGCCGTCCGTCCGTCGGTCGGTCGGTCGGTCGGTCGGTCGGACGGACGGACGGACGGTATGTCTGTCTGTCTGTCTGTCTGTCTGTCTGTCTGTCTGTCTGTCTGTCCTACGGCACACCATTATTGTTAACTTCACTAGTATGTGTCAACTAATACAAATGAATATTTATCTGCAGGAAAGTTCCCCATTTCAACAACTTCTGAAACAACAATGTCTGAAACTATAAAGACGGTAGATAATTACAAGGCGGGCACGACTCCAAAAGTTGGAACAAAGGCTGCTTTTAAAAGTGAACCAGTCGCTACGAAATTTAAAGGAATACTGTCGACTTTACAAACCTCTGTGAAACCAAAAGGTGCAAAAGGTAACATAATCCGCGTTTAAAGTGGTAAAATGATATTTGCTTATTTTATTTATTTGTATTTGACGTTAATGAGCCTCATCACTGAAATGCCACTAGGGCGAGATGATATCATTTTCCCCTATATCTGGAATCTTGTACGAATGGCCGTTTCAAGATAGACCGTTTGTGGCGGTGTTGGATGTCAAGCGAAGACTTTTGGAGCTCATCCAGTGACTACACATAGTTTGTTGTTGTTATGGTAACGGACTTGCGTTACTATAGCAACCACACTGCACATAACCACACAATCTATCTCCCTCTATTTTGTTGACTTTAATATCCCAATGTCCGGGGCGGGGGGGGGGCGGAGGAATCGGGGGTGGGTCACATTTTACCAACCTATTCTTGGGGGAGGGTCATATTTTGCATTAAAATGTTTGGGGAGGGTCACATTTTACAATCCATAGTTTTGTTACCAAATTGAAGATTCAATTATTGTCAATTTATTTTGTGTGTTTTGAGATGTAAAAGTGAGATATGAGCACTCAACATTTATTTTTACGAGTACTTTACATGCGAAAATACAAAAATTAAAATACATATATTGTAAGAAAATTGTTTAATAAAACGATGCATTTTGTTGAGTGTACCCATCTCACCGTATCACTCACACTGTACGTGAATGTTGTTGTTAAAATATGATGGTGGTGGTGGTGGTGATGATGATGATGATGATGATGATGATGATGATGATTTAGCTTTGAATGCCATAAAGAACACGGACAGTGATACATGTACTGACTCAATTAAGTAGTACCATTGAGTCAGATTAAAGTGACACTGATAATGGCAATACTGAAGGTGAACGTGATGATGATGACAATGATATCAGGGAACTTTTACAAGTGACCAGATCAGGCAGAGTTTGCACAACATGGAAAGTACATTTTAGATACTAACTAGATTGTGTATGATTATAAGAGAAAGGTAACTATAGCCAGTATTTTACTGTTTGTCACTTTATATGTAGAAATATTGCTTTCTAATACAGAATCAAAATCATTTAATTTGTATGTATACATATAATGGGAATATAATTGACTAACGTTCAGTATATGCAATTGTCATGGGGAGGGTCATGTTTTACAAAATGGGACAAAGGGGAGGGTCACTTTTTACAAATGGAGAATGGGGGGGGGGGTCATGTTTTACTTAACAGACCATGTGTGATTTCCTCCGCCCCCCCCCCCCCTTGCAAATACTGAAGGCTCCCTAATCTTACGTCAAATTAGACTTAATCTGTTCTATTCTAGGTCCGTCCTCACTTTATATAATTGATTATAGTTAACATCTCTCATATCTTATTTACCATAACAATATAGAAATGAGAACCTGGCAAATTCATCATAACAGTTATGAGATGTGATGGAGTTGTTAAATATGTCGCGCAATTCATCACTTCTGGCATGCGTGTGTTCTTGCAACTTGATCACTTTCCTGTCTTCTTGCTATCTCACGTATGTGATGAACGTTTGTAATTTATTTTGACTGTAATTGACCTCTCGACTCTCGTTCTAGTTCGCATAAATAATTTGTCGTTAATCTTATAATCGTAAATAATCTCACATTAGCTCGTAACGACAAAAAAAAATACCAACGTCACGACCACGACCACGGCGGCGACGACGACGACGACGACCACCACCACCACCACCACCATCACCACCATCACCACCACCACCACCACCACCACCACCACCATGACCATGACTACGATCACTACTATTACTACTTCCACCACCACCACCTTGACGACGACTACTGTCATTCAATCATCACTACCGTACCCCAACACTACTACTACAACGTCGACCACCACCACCACCACCACCACCACCACCACCACCACCACCACCACCACCATGACGATGACCATGTACCACCACCACAATCACCATCATCACTACACCACCATTACCATCACAATCATAATGATGTCCACCACCACCACCACCACCACCACCACCACCACCACCACCAACACCACCACCACCACCACAGCAAACTACTGCGAAGACATCTAATAGGGCCTATACTACACCATACCATTGAACAGGACGAATAAATTCTCGCAATTGTGTCGTGCATAATAAGGACATGAGTAGATCATTTGTGATATCACTTTTACAGTCTGTATCATTTCACCTTCTCATTTTTTTTGACTGGTGGACCATTATTAGTCGCGCAGCGCAATATTCTGCAACTTTCCAAAAGTTTGACATTGCTACGGCCCTGTATGTACCACTGCAAACATACACACATTAGGCTGAAGTGTAAACCATTGCAACTACTTACAAAAGTTGTCTGCATTATTTATCTAATAGTTAAAACTAAGATACCCCCTTCTGATATTCAGCCGGCTGAGTCATATTTTCACACACACCCTCTCCCACTGTCTTTGTTTTCGTTTCAGTGACTGCCAAACCTAGAGTAAGTGGAGGAGATGATTTTGCCAGTAAAGCTGGACTCTTGATTTTTGTAGTGACTGTGGGTGCATTGGTGATAGCTGCTACTATTACTACATACAGTGCAATTCGAGTATATAAAGCAAGGAACTTTGGAGACTATATGTAAGTACAAATGTGTCTTCACTACATGCAGTGGGTCAATCTCTGGTCATAATAAAGTAATCACTATAGATGAATTAAAGGTATTATTATTTCATAAAAACAAGACCAATCACATCTCGACACGTCACATCGAATTACCTATATGTGTTGGCCAGAGTGTTAGCCTAGTCTGTCTGTCTGTCTGTCTGTCTGTCTGTCTGTCTGTCTGTCTGTCTGTCTGTCTGTCTGTCTGCGTGCGTGCGTGCGTCCGTGCGTATGCATGCATGCATGCATGCATGCATGCATGCATGTATGTATGCATGCATGCATGTATGTATGTATGTATGTATGTATGTATGTATGTATGTATGTATGTATGTATGTATGTATGTATGTATGTATGTTTCTGTGTGTGTGTGTGTGTGTTTGTTTGTCTGTCTGTCTGTCTGTCTGTCTCTGTCTGTCTGTCTGTCTGTCTGTCTGTCTGTCTGTCTGTCTGTCTCTCACGCTTGTCTGTATACACATCATTAACTCACATGACTACTGGCATATGTTGTTTTAGCAGTGTATTGATTTCGGAGACAAGTCTTTTGTTACCAACCTTCAAGGTCAAAATGAAATTCATGATATGTTGAGAATGAAGGACATTCCTGTATAATGGTAACACGTGCTATAATGAATAGATTTAATGTATTGTAAACATAATGCAAGGTTGTTTAAAATTACGATCCTTCCATCTTCTATTTCAGCGTATCATAATTATACTACATGGAATTAATGGAATCCAGTCTGAATCGACTTCAAGTAAAACTGACAAAGAAGACATTGTACTAACTTTTATAGGAGAAAATACACCCAATGGTTTCTGCTTATGGAGGAGTGTAACTATTGTGCGGGTTGCGGGCTGCTGCGGGCCACTGAGGGTCGCTAGGTTGCAGGCTGCTGTGGGTCGTTGCGGGTCTGGAAATGTAACTGTTGTGCAGGTTGCGGTTGCTATTATTTTTCCATTAAACATTAATTTACTCCCTTCTTAAAATCAAAGAAACTTTTGGGCTGGCCACTAGGGGTAACATACACATAATGGGGTAACATGTGACATGCACTGTACTATTTGATAGAACCTATGTGCTGGGCTAATTGCACATTTAATTTTGTGTAGTAAATCCCATGATGGCTATTTTAAAAAATGGTTATAGTTAGCATAGCATTGACCTCAGAGAAAATATCCCAATTCCACTATTACAATGATCTTATAAAGATTACATAAGACCTCAGAGATGACAGTGGACCAACTTATCTCTGAAACATCTCTTACTGATAACAGGAAGTGGTCCTGTTGTTTGAAAAGCATCAAGTCAAGTTTATGGCTGAAATCTATCTTATACAATCAAATTAGTTTGACTATTTCACAATGGCTCCCACACACTAGCCTGACCACAGTAAGATGACAATCATTAGTTAGGCCATAGTTACATCACTGAGGAACAGAAAGGAATAGTGGAACAGACACAACCTTGAAAGTGAATAATGAATAATTGCATAATCAGTACATCCAGTAATTGTGTCTATGTTATTGTCACACCACAATAGAGTTCCTTGTACTGTATTCTATCATTACTATAATACTAAACAAATTAATCATCTTCATAGTGAGGTTGGTCACCATAGTATTGACCGAATACTTATGTGCTCATACAGATTATTTACGTGTATATGTATTCATTTGTCATTATTTTTTGTAAACTGATATAAGTTTTGGCTGATTTTATACAAATAATTGTCGTTTTGAACAACCCGCAGATCGTCCCGCAGTTAGGCCTGTCGACCCGCAAAATAACGATACAGTGGTACCAGACTGTGTGTGTGGTGCTATTGTGTCACTCAGTTGGGATAAAAACTGGTCAGCGTTGATAAGAGTATCATATCCAATTACTTCTAATGTTGTCTTGCTCATAAAAAAACGTATGTGTGCCCAGTAAAAGTGTCCAAACAATTATGAATTATGTAGTTTATAGGTGCCACGCACAATGGGAATGTAGAAGTTCTCAAGTTATCATGTTAATTATCAGTTGGAAAATAAATAATTGAAGCCATTATATAAAACAATCAAGTCTTTGTGTAATCTATTCAGTAGAAGCCTGTTTCTACTCCAGACGACATTTTTCTGCTGACGGAACGAAAAGTAACGGCAGCGCTCTCAGATGGTGCCGTAAAAGAGGCTGTGGTTGGGGATGACTGGTCAGCATTGATAAGGATATCATATACATAGTCGGTCGTAGACCACTAGCCTCTTTACGATTAATTCTACTCTGGTTTGCGAGAATGACTCCGAAAGTAACTTAACAAATGTTTTAGAAAGCGAACAAAATACTTTAAGATGAGCAGTGATAAAAGAAAGCAGGTTAAATCTAGTTTTGCACCTCAACAACAACAACAACAACAACAACAACAACAACAACAACAACAACAACAACAACGACGACGACGACGACGACGACGACGACAACAACAACAACAACAACAACAACATCAACAGCGACAATAACAACAACATCATCATCATCATTATCATCATCATCACCATTATCATCATCATCATCATCATCATCATCATCATCACCACGGCCATCATCACCACCATCACCACCACCAACATCATCAACAACAACAACAACAACAACAACAACAACAACAACATCCTTGCAAGACAGTTTAGTTATGGCATCTTTAATCCAACATTGTAGCCACGACAGTTGTAGTCTAGCCTGTTGACAGTGGAGAAGCAGAACACTAAAGCATTCTCCCTGTTTGTTATGATTTAAAGCATTGATATAAAGTGTAGAATAACACTAGATTAATTGCTTTGATTTAAGACTGGTATGTGGCCTTTCTAAAGTTCTCAATTCGTAAATAATGTCACCAACCAACAAACGGTTGACAGATTACAGTGATCGATGGTACAGTGCTTTCCTCCAGAGCGAGTTAAATGAACTATCAAGACCCTGAGCCCCTGATCACAAGGTTTCATGTTGAGATAGACGCCATGAAGATAACACACAAACATCACTACGTGTGTTGAGGTTCAAACAAAATCCATGGTCAGCAGCCAGTGAAAGTTGGTAGAATCTGTTAAAGTAGTTTGCATGTTGTTACTGTTTATATCATTAACTAAATACAGAGCGAGCCCACGCTGTGTAAGTGATGTTTGTTTGTTATCTGTATGGCATCTATCTCAACATGAAACCTTGTGATCAGGCACACTGATCTAGATAGTTCATTCAATAGCTTTGACTCACTTTGGGGAAAAGCACTGTAATGCCACCACTGTGATAGCTTTCAGTTCGATAATTTATGGCATCTATGTTTACTAACTATCTAGTCATTGGTTATTTGCTTGCCTTCACTACCAACATTGTTATACGGGATTGAGAGACATCACATACATACTGGGTTGATGATTAAAGCAATTGAAACTGTGTACTTTTGAACTTGACATGGATGCTATGATAAACCTATTCTAGTTCCTGACGACCGTGTTCCAATTTACCCTACGTTATCGCATGTTATCTTCAGTAGTGTAAATCGGAACACGGTCGTCAGGAACTAGACTATGATAAAACATAAAAAAAGTTTTACTTGAATGTTACGAGTTATACTGTCAGCAACGCTCTCTACCCTAGCTCTACGTCTGTAAAACATGTTATAACAGTTGATGAACGTTTTAAATTCTTGATTATACCAGATATGATATCTTAGTGTCTGGTATCAATTTTCGACCATTTAGCATCTTGGTGTAATGTGAGTATCGGTTCAAAAGAGGACAGACACGTCTTGGTCGAATAATTGAAAGATTGCAATTATTGGCAGTTGGGCCGGTGGGTGGGGTTGGGTGGTTTGTATTGTTGATATGAAGAGAATGTGGAAAATGATAGTGATTGCAATAAGCTACCCCCTATCACTTTCGTTATTCTTAGACAACCTTGTATATTTGAGGTCAAGACAATGGGCATATTTATTTTCACTTGTTTATTTATGTATCACATGAACAGATGATTTTAAAAACTAAAGGTCGCTCGTCAAGAGTTCTTGTACAAGCCCTCTAATTATTTTCTCTCCGGAGTTTCAATAAAATTTTATGGTTGGGCTCATGTCGGTTTTTAATGTCCGTGCAATTTGAACCCCACCCAAAAAAGCGCATTTCAATATTACTTTTGAGTTGTCATATATAGTTCATGTTTTGGCTGTACTCTGTAGCTACTCCGAATTCTTCTATATCATCTGTTTTACGTATTCATATCAAAGGAAATTAATGTGTTGTTATTTGAATGCCCAGACGAAAGCAAATCCAACACGTAGACAATTAGTGGGGCTCAGACAGAGAGTGGATCAAATTATAACACTTTCATTCGATGATATACATGTATAGGCGTAAAGAGTAGGGAGATTGGAGTGAAAGCAGCTGTTAAATCATAAATCAATGACCCCCGACACGTTCACTTTGTACTATAAGGAGCCTGGGAAATTCTTCACACCAGGCATGACATTTTGCAAGTTCCTTCGTATTTATACATTGATGTAAATATTGCAGTGCCAAAGCGTACAATGGCACTCCTCAGCAGAATGCGGTTGTCCATCGTGTTAATACTACAATTATGGGCGCAATGGATCTCCAGTCAGGGTAAGTCTTTTCCTCCACTTTTCGACATAATATTACTGTAATTTCAGAAGTTAACATGATGCAATAATTGCAAATACTAACACTCGGATGTTGGAGATTCACATAGAAAATTTCAGCTATAAGGTCTAACAAAAAATTGTGTGGTTCCGATTACACTCAATTTTAGAATAGGTAGGGTAGGTAGATTTTTTATTTAAATTTTTATATAATATTTTTTTTATACGTGAGTGTTTAGTTCAGGTAATTATGTTTTCCGTTGTTTTCCATATGGTCTCTGCGTTATTGGTTTCTTCTTATCAGACGTACAGCCATTACAGATTTGAAGAACAGTTTAATATTGTCTTTTAATTTGATGTCAGTTTCCGTATCTACTATTTCTTGCGAGACCACAATTTTCGCAATTTTATTATTTTTTTCTCGAATACTTAAAAAAGAAAGTTTAGGGTCGGTATGCATGAAGAACTAGGTGGGGTCGGGTAACCGGAACCAAACAATTTTGAGGCCTAACCTTAAACTTGTTGCATTAATGTAAAGATTTTTTTTCAGCTCTCTCAACCTAAACGTATTTACTAGGTATTGGTTATTCCTCTCGCCAGAAAACAACTGCGTTTTTTTATGTCACTTGAGCAGTACTCCATACCATATAATCATTTACTTCTCTCATTTTAATCACACTAGGGGCCTATGACCCAAGGATCCTTCTACTGTTCTCAACCTTTTTATGGCCTTAAATTATACAAAGCGTTATGTCAGATAGTCTGACAGACATCGATGAAGATTATTTATACAGGAATATATATTAGGGTCCATACAGTGCGAGTAAGGGAGCCTTCAGTAATTACAAAGGGGTGGGCGGGAGTGGGGTGATATTTTAAAAATCAGTTCTTGGGCATTGCCTTATTTATAATATATAACTTTGCACTATTTTGTGATTTTGGCACGGTCCCACCGCTGCCACCAGTTCCACATTCCAAGCTGCAACATCCCACCACTGCCACCGTTGTAAAGTAATATCAGAACATATCAGTCAAATCGATAACCATGGAGTGAATAAATTGTTAGTTAAGGGTGTGAAGAGAGGAGTGGGTATCGCAGGGATGAAGTGGAACAGTGTATGTATGTGGTAAGATATTGGAATAAATATGATGGAATGGGGCTGTTGACCTAACTACGTCCCGACAATGATGGTAGTGCGCCCATCTAGTCTTTGGGAGTTCTGGCACATGTAGTAGTGGCAAACAACCAATGCCTTTAAAACTGTTAGTGTGGTGGCAGCGGTGGGATTAAGTCCTTACCATTAATTGATTTATATTTCACTTTAAATGAGAACTTAACATAAACCAATTAAATATGTACAATAGCTAATAATATAGTACCTACAATAATTGTTTACAATAAATGATAGTAATGTTTCTGGTGAGTACCTTGGATGTCGCCCACTACGGCATAATCTAGTCCATGAGCCCGACTAATAAATGATAGCATGTTTCTGGTGAGGACCATGGGTGTCGTCCACTAGGGACTAATCTAGTCCATGATATTGACTTATAAATGAGACGGTAAATACACTAACAGCTTACAAACATCAACAAGATGTGAACAATTAATTGCTCTCGGACTCATGTCCTTTTTTAAAAAAATATTTGACAGCATAAGATATAAATATTTAAACAGGGCGGAGGAAAAGCTAGAAAGAAAGAAGGGTAATGGGGCACTTTTTATAGAACGGAATCAGGGAGGGTCACAATTTCCGCCACAGTTCGGGCTTGATATCCACTGGCCCTCCTTTCTTGTAATTACTGAAGACTCCCTAAGCCTGTCAGCTTCCAGAAATAGTAATCAATCGTCGCTATGATATTCCAACACCCACGGTCAGGGCACGACCAATTATAGTTCGCGATGTTCGCACGAGCCTTACATATGTATAAATGTGCATGAGTTGGACATAACGAGAGAGTTTACTGTGTTGTTCAATACGGGGCATCCCTCAGAAGTGCAAGTTACATGTAATTACGACGAAATACATTCAGCCATTGTCCTCGACATGAGTTCACTGTACGGCGAATTCTGTGACATTGTTAACATAGATTTAACTATGTCAGACATGTGCAACCGTTATGTGAACCCTGTTGTTTAATACATAAACATATTTGACAAGCAGTGGCGTGTTTAGATTGAAATCATCTCATGATTCTCACATGACAGGGTGTCACATTCATTTAGTATGTATATAAAATAGGTCTTCAGAATTTGTGATAAAAATACACATTAAGATTATGACTGTAAATATAATAGTAACTACACAAGAGATGTTCATGTGAAAATCAATAACATGTATATATTAATATTTAAAGATTTTTTCACCCCAAAAGATTTCATGTGTAATGAACTTGTCTTTGTACAGTTATATCTAGACACGAAATAACAATAAAGGTAATGGATTTAAAAGGAACAACAGACACGATTGGAGGTTACTTTGTGACATGTATCATATTTGAAATATTGGGAAAATATATATTAAATGGCAATGACCAAATTACTACTTTGTACCAAGGGGTTCAATTATAAAACATTAATGGTTTTTAACATGACGTACATGATTTAAATGTTATACATACATACATACATACATACATACATACATACATACGTGCATGCATGTACGTGCATGCATACATACATACATACATACATACATACATACATACATACATACATACATACATACGTACATACATACGTGCATGCATGTACGTGCATGCATACATACATACATACATACATACATACATACATACATACATACATACATACATACATACATAACCTAAGACCGCAATAGTAGTCTGAGCTATAACATAATGGCAGAAAATAATCACTGTTAGTAGAACGTTACTATTGGAAAATTCGATCTTATTTCAGATACGTTACAGTCCTGTTCATCCGGGTACTTGGAATCTAAATCACTTAGTTTTAATGGTACAGGTGGTGTGACGATCATCAAACAGTTCCCAACTGGTTTCGGTGAGTTTACGGTATGCTTTTGGGCAAAATTGTTGAACCATGACAGTCCTACACTTGGATATGTATTTCACATGGCCACTACTCAAGATCCAAAAGAAGTTGTCATCGCTTTAGGAATTCGAAATGGAGACCCGACGATGTCTGTTACCATCCTTAGTCATGATGTTATCAAAGTGGTCCCTAGTTTAGCAGATTTGGAGTTCCATCACATGTGTGTGACCTGGGAAAGCTTGAATGGAAACCTGAAAATGTACAACGATGGCATTCTATTTAATCACGTTCCCAATCAACACAAAGGGAAAACTTTAAATTCATACTCTGAAAACGTACAACTCTCACTGGGACAGACGTATGCAGGATTTCAAAGCTTTTTAGGTCCTAGCCACTTTTACGGCGATATCATACACCTCAACATGTGGTCATCAGTTTTGGAAGATAGTGAAATTGAACAAGTCGGAGTCGACTACGGTCGTTGGTGTGGAGACTTACTAGGCTGGACAGCCATAACTGAAAGCCAGGTTGATGAGGGTATTATTGAGGAGGTTTCACCACTTCCTGCTCTAGGTAAGTCGATGGTAAGAGGTTAGAATAATGTATTCAGAAATAGCTACGACAGATGTGTTTTCCATGATGAACTTTAAATTACTCTTACTTGTAGCCACTGGCAGAGAACTCTTACAAATATTATCTTAGTATACGGCTTTTTTATTTGTAGCGCTGACCACAACTCAAATGGTGGATGGAACTGAATTTGTATCGTCACCTTCTCTACCACCAACAAAAGTTCAAGGTAAGCATTTCTTTTGAACACATACTTGAATAAATGTCTTTTCATCTTGTTTTATTTTAAAATAAAGTGAGAAAATATCAATTTAATATACAGTTCTCTGCTATGAAACAACTCCAGAAGACGTATTTTAATGTTGTTCGGCACATTTATTCTCAGTAAAGCAATGCAAGGTTAGTTTAGAGTGGCCATATGGATTAGAATTTGGTATTTATTTTGGAATTTTTAATTTATGAAACAATTTTATCATTGCTTCCTATTTGAAAAGTCGACATGAAACAGCATATGCTATTGTCCTTAATTGTAACTCAATAAATGGCTAAAGACTGAGAAGTGTAAAATGTTTGTTTTTGTACGTACAATAACAAACTTTTTTTACACATTTTTTTGAGCTTTTTGCAATGTATGGAGTTACAAACACAGACTAGGTCTATGTTGTTTCACATTGGTTTTTCAAGTAGGAAGCCACGATAAAATTGTTTTTTAATGTAAAAATCCAAAATAAATACCCAAATCCTCATCCATATGGCCACTTTAATGGAAGTATTTGCTGTGCACCCAATCACGGGAAAAATATTGAACTCCGGCAATATGTAACCTTAGGGAGAATCATATTTAGATTTTCACAGCAAAAGTTGTCAATGTTGTGAAATCGTTTGGTTTGATATCTTTGAAACTGTGTACTTTTGGTTATTTATTCTAGATGATGTTACACTCACTAGTAGTCAAGCCCAAGTTACAGAAAAGATGACTTCCGTAGCGTCCAAAGAAGAAGTATCGACTGAAAAAGAGAGTGATGTAAAGCCACCGAAATTAGTGGATGCGTCCAGCATGGCACCAGTAAACGGTAAGAAAATGTTCGCTATTATGTTGCAATTTACCATGTTTTGAATACAATTTTATCATCTTTGTAGAATTATTTTTTCGACGAAAAACAACAAAATTGACATCAGGTACCTCATTTGTACTTGTCAGGAGTTATGAAATGTATAAATTGAAACAAATTGTCTGTCTGTCTGTCTGTCTGTCTGTCTGTCTGTCTGTCTGTCTGTCTGTCTGTCTGTCTGTCTGTCTGTCTGTCTGTCTGTCTGTCTGTCTGTCTGTCTGTCTGTCCGTCCGTCCGTCCGTCCGTCCGTCCGTCCGTCCGTCCGTCCGTCTGTCTGTCTGTCTGTTTCTGTGTCCTCATTGTCTGTCTGTCTGTCTGTCTGTCAGTCTGTCTGTCTGTCTGTCTGTCTGTCTGTCTGTCTGTCTGTCCGTCTGTCTGTCTGTCTGTCTGTCTGTCTGTCCGTCCGTCCGTCCGTCCGTCCGTCCGTCCGTCCGTCCGTCCGTCCGTCTGTCTGTCTGTCTGTCTGTCTGTCTGTCTGTTTCTGTGTCCTCATTCTCATACTGTATACCTTAATCTTGCCAGGTACTAGTGGAGATAAAGAGAGGCAACTAGGCCGTAGAGGTGCAATAACTATCATCATAATCTTGGTAATAATTACATTTATATTATTGGTTGCTGCAATTATCGTCACCTTCTTTTGCTGCAAGAAATGCAAACGTCGACATTCTAAAAGTTATAGTGTTTAAGGTATGTTCTTCAATTTTATCATCATCATCATCATCATCATCATCATCATCATCATCATCATCATCATCATCATCATCATCATCATCATCGTAACTGGTCGGTCCTGATTATCGGTAATACCATGCCAATTATAATTTATATCACGTGATAAAAAGTACTTTGCCATTGTCTGTATTTAATCTATGTTGGTAATACAATGCAGTTTTTGTTACGCCCCGAGCATGATCTTGTATTTCCATGGTGCATATATATACATATATATATACATATATATATATATATATATATATATATATATATATATATATATATATATATATATATATATATATATATATATATATATATATATATATATATATATAAAGTGTATAGTGTATAAAGAGAGATAGAGGCAGGCATGCATGCATACATACATACATACATACATACATACATACATACATACATACATACATACATACAGGCAGGCAGGCAGGCAGCCAGACAGACAGACAGACAGACAGACAGACAGACAGACAGACAGACAGACGACAGGCATTCAGGCAGGTAGGCAACCAGAGACAGACAGACGACAGGCAGGCAGGCAGGCAGGCAACCAGGCTGGCTGACTGACTGACAGGCAGACAGGCAGACAGACAGACAGACAGACAGACAGACAGACAGACAGACAGACAGACAGACAGACAGACAGACAGACAGACAGACAGACAAAGACAAACTATCCATAGTCGGTTGATAATACCTTTGTAATTGTTTTGTTTCATTTCAGAGGTTCTCATCGTAGTAAGGATTAAGCTGGTATGTGCATCTCCGTTCTATAACATAGGGATTTTGATGAAGATCTTTTCTTGAATGGCTCGAAAGACAAAGCAGACCTTTATGATATTCGTCGCATGTTACATTCTATTGCAGAATGATGTCTTTGCTCTGTTTGCACTGTAAATATTTGATATTGTGATGAAGCCTCGGAAAGCTTGGGGAATGTCCTTGAAAATAAAATACGCATGGCTATCTAATCTGCGTGTGTAAAACGATATCTCTACCTGCTGATAATCCCCGATGCAGACAAGGAGTCACTCGATAAACTTTATCAACAAAACGCGGACTTTTAGGGTAGAGAGTAAGACCAGGTAACAAGAGTAAAAAAGATTTGACTAGAGTTAGAATGCACGACGTGTCGTTGGGAGACGCAAGGTGCGTCTAATATTTATACAGAACCAAACTTATCATTCTGATTCTGTATATGATAGTGACTTTTCTGAACTAAGGCTAGAGAGCCTTCAGTAATTACAGAGAGCCGGGGAGGTGGGGGTCACTTTGTACAAATCGGTTCGCGGGGGATGGCCATAGTTTAGAAAATGGGATAAGCATTTAAACCATTTTTTTATGAAACATTTAAAAGGGGGGGGGGGGTTACATGTTTTAGAGAAAGAAAATTGAGGGCGGGTCATTTTTAAGCACTACGAATAGGGAAGGGTAATATTTTACGCAACAGCCTGGGCCTGATCTCCTTCGACCCCCCCCCCCCCATTGTAATTATTGAAGGCTCCCTTTATTACCATATATGGACATTGCAGGAAGTACTTACTACTAAAGTCGGATAAACGTAGTTGAGCACTGCTTTTGAGTTTTCAAGAGCTCAGTCAGTCGGGAAATTTCACAATATTTAACGTGTATGATGACCTTCAACAAGGCACCGAAAGATGAATGTGTAAATAGATGTCAGTTTTGGAGATTATGTAGTCGGTTGTAAACTCAACAGTTTTATCATAGTGTAGTTTAGAACGCTAAAAATAACTTTTTATGTGTTAAATAATGTTATTAAAACGGTGCTTGGTTTTGAATCAATTGTCAACTTCAGGCTCTAGATAAATTCTGTACTCTTACATCGAAGATATGGGATGAAATTAAAGTACTGAGGCGACAACTTGATTTATTCACAAAACCTATATTAGACTATATTAGAGTATTGTCAGTCAAACAGTAGCTGCAACAGTAGCTTGTATTTGTTAGTGACATTTAACCCGTACTTCATAGATACAGATTTATTCACATATAACTCACAGGTTCAGTTTTCTAAAATTCAAAAATTCGCCGTTTTACCCCAATAACTTGATTGCCAAGCGCAGTCGTTGATGGCGCCGTGTAGAGTATAGGAGCGCCATCAAGATAGGGTATCTTGCAGATAGCATGAGTCTACATAATCAATGCTAGCAGGAGTCACCTTTTTTATCTATCAAAACTCACTTTACAATCTCGAATTTCAGATTTTGACCTGAAACTTTTTAGAGTATGATATCAATGTAATGATGTGTTAACGTTGAGGCCAGTATACATAACTGGGAAAAAATTAGTTACTGTCACAGTAGTTTTCAAACGTATCTGTGGTAACATGGGTCACAACTTTCATAATCTGTACTGTTTTCTAAATGATGTCATAACCACGAATTATAGAAATTTTTTTACAACATTACACAATTTGAAAGCCACTTGATTGATGGAAAAAACATACGATTTTTCAAATGAAAATTATTGACTCTTTCTATCCTTCGAACATGTATTCAGATTTAGGTGGTTTTTTTTGAAAGACTGAAATGGGCAACATGAAATTAACTTGCTGAATTCTGTGCTTTGTATGATGAGGTTATTTTAAAGAATAAAGTGGTGTAATTTGAAGATGACACAAAATGTGTTTGTTACATTCACATAACGAACGTCTTTATTTGTATCTTTATTACCTCAGACATGTATGCGTGACGTCACCTTTGTTGACATTTCGATCAAGTTTGATCGAAATGATGACCACTTTGTGGTAAAGATTCGCATCCCGAGATGTTATACAATCCATATCAATTTATTGTAGATTGGTCTTTCCCTGTACCTTAAATTGACCTTGACCTTGGGTTTAGAAGTCAAAATTAGATCATTTTTAGAACATCATAGATTATGCATGACATGATTATTGAAATGTGTAAACTAACTTACACTTTTTGTCATAAAACCTTTCAGTGTGTCTCAAACAAGGAGTATGTGTGTCTCAAACAAGAATTGTGTGTGTCTCAAACACCCAAGGTTTTATGACAATAAGTGTACAAACTGTGAACAGCGTCAAACAAAATACATTTCACATGCTGCCATTAAGTCCTGAATATCTCTTGAAATAAACTTTGAAACCGTAAATATTTTGGTACCAAGGACCTTGCTGAGGATGCATTCCACATCATTGTCGGCATCCATTTTAGGTTAGTCGATCTGTCTCGCAGCATACATTGGCAGGACCTGAAATGCTTCTAGGAGCGTATTCTACACCTGCGCTTAAATAATTGTTTCGTATCATTCACTCTTGTATACATGCCCCTTAATACTGACCCGAGAACATAATACATGACCTTTTACTGATCTGAGATGCTTACTGCTGCGGGAATGTATGACGTGTCTCGCTGGCAGTTGAAAGTTGAAACGGGGCATATGGTTGATATCGCAGGAAGACAGAACCTGGACGAATATCTAAAACAAATGTCCGTTCTATAATTCTTGATGTTTTTCATATCAACAGTTTTCAATTGACATAAATTTTTTTTTTTTTACTAAATTCGAATTCGTAAGTTCGATCGGAGGTTACAACCTTTTTGCCATTTTGAATTTTATTTTCAATCACATTTTGTTACTATACAATGCTGCATCTAAGTCAAGAAATCCATTTTCAATTTGCCGTACAACTAATGAAAGCAAAAGAGATAATTAAAAATAAAGAGAGAAGAATAACTTTCACACTCGGATCGCTTTACTAATTTTTTTGTCGGTTTCAAGCTAAGCCCTTCTCTGTTCCTGTTCTTTCAGAGTCTTCTTTCAGTCTCAATACGTTTATTCCAAGTTTCATGTAATTAATCTATTTTCTTCTTTATTAGTCAATTAAATTCTTATCATAAAAGTAGATAAGAGCAGAAAGTGTCCTCGATCTCAAAGATAAAAACGCGACCGATCAACATCGTCACATGTCAGTATTTAATTATGGATATATGATACTTGTCGAGAAGATATTTCAAGAGTATATGTTAAAAGACAGATGTTACAAGCATACGTCAATTGCTGAAATGACAGGCTTGCTAAAAATACTGTGATAGAATGCTGGGAAATTCCTGGTTTATTATTTAACAAAATTCTGATGATTTGCTTTGTTATCGAATGATGTCGGCTAGACTTTACGATGCACTGATTACAATGCTTCCAGTTGTGTTGTTATTCCTGCAGATATGGTTTCCGCTGACATCTGGTCAAGGTAGGCAAAAACAGAAATTGCATCGTTAAATGTGAATAGTTAATTGGTTTATTTTTTTTTAAAAAACGTAGGAAATAATGGCGCTCAGAAAAGTCGGCATTTTTGCATTTTCAATAATGTCCCTGTGTTGGCATAATGTAAAGATGTTATAATTTCAGTGTCTTCGCATTATGCATAATCGTAGAATTATCACAGCAGACGAAACTCCTGGACGACAATTACAAGTGAGATACAACTGTCCCTGTGTGTCATCTTAGTACATTGTCTGAAGATGTTTGACAAATATGGGACACAAATAAGCACGTACATGGTGGTATACCCTGTCTGAATTCACGTATTGCGGCGTTTAAAGCTTGGTTAAGACATCGTCTACCACGAACTTACATGACATTTACCATAAATCTTGTTCATTGTATTACAGATACTGTATTGTATTTCAGATTAAAACGATGGAAGTTTTGTGCTGGAAAGATCGAATGTCAGATTTACAAGGACGGAGATATCATTTGAGGAAAGCATAGCTGTATAAAACTTGATAACTGGCATAAGATTTCTGACTGCAAAAAGTTGATAGAATAATCAAAATACAATTTGAATTTACACTTTTGATGTTTCTACAGGCCGCGGCCGTGTTCTCCTAGCTAGAACACGCCTTGGAATAGAAATCTGACACTTTGGCTGTTCTTTTGTTTACGAAAAGTAAAATCAATGCTCAATTAAATTCAAAATTTTGAAATAGAGAGCAAAATATCAATGTTAATTAACATATTTTAGAATCCGATATGGCCGCCGCAACTCTCTATAGATTAGTTTTGTTATGCTACTGAGAATAGAATAAGTTCCTTAAGTTAATAATACTTAGTATAGCCTTGGCCTAATTTTTTTCATGTTTCTCCTATCACGACCGCTCATGAATATTTTCTTCCATTTTCGCCCGCCTCTAATATTTTGAGGAACAGCGCGCTCTCTGGTAAGCAAGTGTCTGGATTGTCGACGTCATCTACAGTCATGGCGGCGGCGACGGCGCTTGTTCACGAACAGAGCATTTCTTTCATGACGGGGGGGGGAGTTTAGAGGAGAAGCAATGCCAATTGTGTAGAGAAGCTGGGAAAGGACTTGTTATCAAGGGGAGGAAAAGGAGAGGCAGAGAAACATGAAGATGATTTTGAAAATACTCTCTCTTTTTTAAATCGACCGACTGACCCATAGTTAACATGAAAAAGTAATGAGAAACGGAAATATAAATTATTCCGTGTAAATTGTTAACGTAAGGAGTATATGGTAAGGAGGCGGTATTCTAAGACTTATGGTTTATTTCAAACATATTATTGTATTTCAGGTGTGTTAGAGCACTGTGCGCCAGGATATCTAGAATCACACTCACTGAGTTTCAACGGCTCGGGCAGGGTAACAATCCGTCAAGTTTTCTCCGGTAATATTAATGAATTTACGGTATGTTTTTGGACAAGATTGCTTGACCATGAAAGTCTAAACCTTGGAACTGTGTTTCATTTTATCACCGTAAAGGAATTTAATGAAATTGTCATAGCGTTAGGAAAACAGGAGGGAAACCAGAAGATATCTGTAAACATCAGAAACGTACAAATATCAGTTTCGACTCCGATAACAAATACGAAGGATCGGTCTTGGCATCACGTGTGTGTCACGTGGGAAAACGTGCATGGTCATTTGAGGATTTACAACGACGGACAGTTGTTCTACGACATAGATGATTTGCAAAAAGGGGCACTTTTAGGAGGTCGTGGTGTCCATGTACTGTCAATTGGACGAAAGTTTACCGGATTTATGACTGACTATGGAGCCAGACAGTTTTACGGTGATATTGCACACTTAAATGTGTGGTCGTCAGTTTTGTCTGGACATGAACTGAAAAAAGTGGAAGTTGAATATGAGATTTGGTGTGGCGACATATTACAGTGGTCCTCAATTACTGAAAACGAAGTAGTAGGTGCTTCCAGAGAAGACAAGCCATCCATTCCTACAAGAAGTAAGTATTATATCTTAATAAAGGGAAGGGGGGGGGGGTTACTTTTCATAAAACACTGTTAAAATGATTACCTTTTAGGGTTTTGATACAAATCTAACCCAAACTCTAATTTCTGTTTTACCGGGAGAAGCTCTGGTCAAATAGCTGGGCTTTTACAACTATAGGGTTGCAGGTTTTGAAGTCCTTGTAGTTTGCAATAACGTGTTTTAAACTGCAATTTGGTATCATTTGAAATAACTAATGTACTTCGAAGTAGTCTAGATGCTATCTGTGGCTTCAAATCTCAAGATAACTGTTTACCCCGTCTAGCTGAATGAGAACTCATGAACGAAAATTTGTTTATGCAAATGTGAGTAAATCCTCAACTCCAACTGTTGGTATAATGTAAACAGCGTACAAGTAGCATTCTAGTTTGACAAATCTCTGACCACTATACAGAATGTACCGTATTTGGACATTTTATAACTACCACCAGTAAAGACTAACATATGAGGCAAAAATCTATGATTGATTAACAAAGACAATGACTGTGCGGATGGCTTCGTTTGAATTTGAAATTTTATCTCGGCTCCTCATAGCGTTAGGCTTGAGAAAAGATTCGAAGCCACGGACAGACCCTAGGCTAGCTTCAAGGAGCCTAAGTTCTCATGATATGATAATACAAGCGTCTAATATATCACATTATCATGGTTATCAATAATTAAGGTCGAATCTTTTCAACACGATTTGGGTATTATTCTATATTATATGATTTGTTGTCATATCAGTGCAGTAATCCTATAATTTCACCCACGCGTTCTACTGTAACTGAGTTACAATGAATAGTACGAATTAGGTCAGATCTCCACACAAACTTTCTATGTTTATATTGCCACGTTGTCAAACGGTGTATATTTCTACGTTGTCACTGTTTCCATCGTCAAACGGTGTATATTTCTACGTTGTCACTGTTTCCATCGTCAAACGGTGTATATTTCTACGTTGTCACTGTTTCCATCGTCAAACGATGTATATTTCGTTGTTGCCACTGTTTCCATCGTCAAGCGGGTGTATATTTCTATGTTGTCACTTTCCATCGTCAAACGGGTGTATATTTCGTTGTTTCAATTTCCGTCGTCTACAATTCCACAGCGCCTGCATTTCAACACTACATTTCTACACGTCATATACACCAAATGTGCAGGATACATGGTATCCTATAGATTTTATGCTTGATGTTGATTTGAATTGGGCTGTTACCCACGTTGAGTTGTGGGTGTAGCCCAAATCAACAGCAAGCATAAAATATAAGCTATTAAAATACAAAATACACAATGATAAAACAAGGGGAAACTTTGGCGCTAAGGACAACAAACATATGTCTTTTCGAGTGATAACTTTTAAACCAATTGATGGTTTCAGGTTTCGATGACACCACTGCTAGTACAATTATTTACGAAGACTACAATGTCAGGTCATCCGAAAAAGGTGAGAAGTTTTACGTGAGCTGGATTATACTAGTTCATTCTAAATACGTCACTATCAAAATCACATACTAAAATATTACGTTATCGCAAGGATATGCGAAAAATAAACACAAATGACGAATTTCGCTGATTCCATAATCGAAGCAATGGTGTAATAATCATCATTTATTTCTTGAGTGGTAAAACTAACCCTGATAATTGTAAATCGAAAAGAAACACATCTAAAAATGTTCAGTAATCCTTTTCAAATACCCAATGGTAAGAAATGTTAGGGCGGTATTGTTATTAACTGTACGTTTTGTAATGGACGTTTAGTACATTGAAAGTTAGACAAAGAAATATGAAAAGAAAAGGATATACAATCTACTTACCCCCCCCCCCCTAAAAGTTTGATATTGCAACAAAATATGAGCAGTGTGAGTGGTCTTTAAATTGTGTTCAACAACTATTCTCTCTCTCTCTCTCTCTCTCTCTCTCTCTCTCTCTCTCTCTCTCTCTCTCTCTCTCTCTCTCTCTCTCTCTCTCTCTCTCTCCTAGAAAGTGGAGTTGTCGAGAAAACCGTTGGCGTTGATGGCGCGCTGTCTGGAGAAACCATTATCATCGCGGTGGTAGTGGTTACCGTTCTGATATTCGTTACAGCTATCGTTACAGTTTGCTGTGGTTTTAAGAATTAAAAGAACAAGAAAATCCAAAAAGTAAGTTTAAAAAGTATGCAATTTCATCTCTCGATATGGTGTGGGTAAACACATGATTATGCGAAGAAGCGGTGAGAAAATAATCATTCTTTTTGTTCGTGCTGTCGAATTCGAAGTCGTTGTAGTCTGCAGTAGATCATCACAATTTCTTGGATGTCACTGTATGTATGGCTATACGTGTATGGCAGTCTGTGCTCACACTAGTTTGCCTGTGTCTGCCTGCCAACCCATCACAGTTATATTCAAATATTTCTTAAAAGGACACATTTTGTGAAACTTTATTTGTCAAAGCGGTGATGGTGGACTAAAGGAAAAAAATGCGACCAACTTATCTTTCTCTCGGTAATGTCAGTATCCCACCAGGGACTTGTATGTACAATATCATTTTGTGCATCTTGCGTTGAATATGAAAATCCGTGGTAGACGCTAAAGTGTGTTGAACCTCAGACCACTACACAAAATAATCATGGTTGAGCTAAGGTTTGTGCGTGTACCAATGTCGCGTATTGCGTTCACCATTACCCCAACTGAGGCAAAATAGAGATGGGCTTAACTTTATATACCTCGGGTTAGTCAAAACTATTACTTTGCATGACATCAAGGTTAAAACAGTCAAAGTCGTTCAAGATGTGATAACAAAAGTGTGTAAATCACAGAACCAGTGTATAGGTAGCGCAATTTTACATTCGAGTGTGAACAGAATGATGGCTACTAGTTTTGTATGCACATCAAAGTTGGCCTAAGTTGTATTTGTATTTCGTTATAAAATGTACCCGATATCGAATTCAATGTACATAACAAGTTACCTTGGTCGTCTGAGTGTTGAAAGCTTCTTGATACTCCAGCTGATCACTTTTCAATTGTTATTTCAGGATCTTCTCCGATGGTGATATGTGGTACACGGCCATAAACTGAGATGCATAATATGGACTTCAGAGTTTCTTCGTTGGCACTTTACGTCGATTCATACATTCATCTTCTGATCTGTTTCGGATTTTCATTTTCTCTTACACTTTTTTTTTGATATTTTGCTGATAAAAATGCAACATTTCAAAAACTCTCGGATAACAATTATTGTTTTGCAGTATTTTCACTTGTAAAATGTAAGTTTTGAAAGAGATAACCAAAACTTGAAGATTACTAGTATGATGTAAAATTTATAAAATTTGCTAAGAAAAAAAAGATCAGGTGTTGACAATTATCATACTTCATTCAATTGTATTTATCCGGTTGTCAAATAAGCTTAAAGAAAGAGATATTTTTAGATACACAGGGGTGGGGTGGGGGCTGAAAGGGTTCTTGTGACGGTTTTTTTAATAAGAAAACTTCAAAACCCTGTCAATGATCGCATGCTTTCGAATTGCGTTGATATATTTTATAAGATATATTTACAAATGGAATGACCACGTTTCTTGGATTATACCATCGTTTATCAAGGAGATAGGCAAAGGTTAATTTCATGGCAGCGATTTACCAATAATAATTGTATTGTGAAAAAAATAAACCAGAAAAATTGGGCTACTAGTGGCTACTTTTTGGATGTGTTTCTTACGGGGGGTTTTCACGGAACGAAAAGTTGATTGAGGTCGGCATTATTCTTCAACAATGTACCAAAGAATGATGCCAGTTCGTCGTTTTTCACCTTTTACAAAGAGATGTTAATTATGTATGTATGTATGTATGTATGTATGTATGTATGTATGTATGTATGTATGTATGTATGTATGTATGTGTGTGTGTGTGTTTATCTGTCTCTGGACGATTCTAGGACTATTGCCCCCCCCCCACCCCCGCCAATTGACTCTGTAGGACAACTGCCCAAGGCCTCGGATAAGACACCTAGATGAACATCTACCTGTACCCCATTGTATGCATGTAAAACTGTATCCTTCGATGTATATGCATATCAAGTTGTGCATATAAGGATTCTCATTCTCACCATAGACCCTCCATCTAGACGGCGAATGTTTACACTAGGGATCGAAACGTGGCTGAGCAATTAACACCTTGTGTGTACACTTACTACACTAGCTGATAACAGTTAAAGGTAAACATTGCGAATAATTTATTACACTCATCATTTACATGTATTTATAATCTTTATTGAACATAATGATTGTCAAAAACATGTCAATCTTCAATGTTCCCTGTGCATTCACTCTCTACACAGACCTCGGGAGCTTCGCTAAAAGCGCTGTTCTGTATGTCCCGACATCTACCACATAATAGTACTCGTATATCCTAGTACTGTACGCCCTCATCGACTACATAGGGCTAACCATTCGTTGACGTGTTACTGAGATACTTCGTCTCATTAAGAAGCCCCCAGAGAGCCTACATTCACCTGTGAGCTATTGTACATACGTGCCTAGGACCTTGCCCGCCCACCAGCCTTGAAGTTAGTCCTGCTTGTAGATGGAGTAATTCGGGACTCGAGTCTGACAATTGTCCATTCCCCTGGTTGTGGGACATAGTCAGTATCGCGTCCGTATAGATACTGTCTGCAGGCAGGACTACCTTGAAGCATGTGTACATGTGTGGTAATGAACATATTCCTGACATTCAACTTGATAAGACGTTGTTTCTACATGCCTGTGACCTAAAATAACCTACAACCTGCCATGTTCTAGCCCTGCTTGCAGATGGAGTTATGGGACCCGGATGTGATTCTATGCTCAGAAGGAAGGGACTATTGTTTGAATCGAGTCCAGACTCACTCCGTCTGGAAACAGGGTTAACTATTACTGATAATGTTATAATGTTACACATACAATTGCTTCTATGAACAATCACAGTTGCAGAAATGCAGAATCTGGACACTTGCCTGAATAATACAGCCCCAATTTTGTTCTCTAGTATTACGGGAGACTCAGTAATCACGTGGGCTATGGCTGGGGTAAATATGTACAGTGAATTTCAATGTGCAGGTTTCTTGATGACGAGTTCTGCTCTGTCATTAGACACTCGTTTTCTCCCATCTTTCATTTCGTAGTTTTCTTCAAAACAGCTCAGGACCTCATTGAGTAGTGCTTTGGGGGCAGTGTTACGGAAGTTGATAATATGCGTCGTAAAATCCAGCACCATATTACCGTCTTCTGATTCAGGATTGTCAAGAAGTGATGTAACGTCTACTCTACCCCAGTTATATCTTGACTCCAATGTCCATCCTTTCTTCTTTATCTCCAATCTGACATCATTTGCAGACGTAAGACTTACAGGGTAATTGTCGTCCTTCCAGTTTTTCTCATAGAGCTTCCCAAGTGTACCTAAGTATATGGAAAGAAACAACCAATAACATGATTAACTATACTTTGTGTTATCCATACTGATAATTCTTTGCATGGCAGAGCAAATATTTTCTGCCATACCATACCCTCTCTTACACTGTAATGACGTCATTGGTCCGGGCTTATCAGCCTGCCTTGATAGGTTTGAGGAAAGGGAGATTACACAGCAACCACAACGGTTGATCGGTCAGTCTATGCCCTCTACTCTACTCTACTCTACTCTACTCTACTCTACTCTACTCTACTCTACTCTACTCTACTCTCTTTGAAACTTTGGAGAATATGTATCTATCCACACTGGACTACAACAAATTAGCACATTTTTCAGAGAAGCTAGGGTTTATACATTCCATTCAAGTTTGTCACATACCATTTCAATATGATATGGTACCCTTACTATACTATACGATCGGTCAGTCTATGCCCTCTACTCTACTCTACTCTACTCTACTCTACTCTACTCTACTCTACTCTACTCTACTCTACTCTCTTTGAAACTTTGGAGAATATGTATCTATCCACACTGGACTACAACAAATTAGCACATTTTTCAGAGAAGCTAGGGTTTATACATTCCATTCAAGTTTGTCACATACCATTTCAATATGATATGGTACCCTTACTATACTATACTGGACAAGGCCAAACATGCCGACAGTTTGTTTCTGGAACTGCTGGAATGAAGCTTATTACACAGCATGTACCACCCTTCAATCTACTGTCTACCAACCTAGGATTTTAAACACTTAAAAACACAAGTATATCCTTACTATTTGTGTCGATCATAGTTATTGCTATTATGCCTCCTGGTTTGGTGTATTTATAGAGGAAATCCATTGCTGCTGAGAGATCATCCATGTAGTACAGGCTATGCAAACAGATTATGAAATTAAACTTTTCCATTTCACTCTCCTTGTCGTCATCTTTCATGTAGTCTTGAAAAGTTTTGACATACCAGTCGACACGCAGGCCAGGAAAGGTTTCCTGTAGTTTAGTGCATTTATCCTTGAAGATATCTACTGCTGTTTGCTCAGGTTCAATAACTCGTAAGTAAACCTTTGGGTGTCGTTTTAGAGCAGATTCTAGGATAACTACCTCTCTTGTACCTAGAGGGAAGGAAAACAGAATTGTTTGGGTTTAATGTATAGTGTAGTCTAGATGGATATTATCATGCTATCTGGCATCACATACTCTACCAAAACAAAAGAACGCACATAAGTTATATTGAAAAGGGGACAAAGGTCGAGCTGATTTTAGATAAGAAGCAATTCTCATGTTCATGAATCTCATGTCATTTTCACTAACTCAGCATGACACGATCTCTATATAACAGAATCATCAAAAAAAATCTGGCATAGGAGGAACCTTTAATGTAGAGTGGTTGAAGCATTGTCGGTGAAGTGCCTAGCATTCTTCACTCTCCCATGGTGCCTCACCGAAGTGCAAAACAGACTTCTGCCCAAGATTTAATAATCTTTAGCTCCAAAGGGGCTGTTTGTGTTTTGATGTTGTCGGCCTGTGTGTGCATTTGTGTGTATTTCTGTCCATCCATCTGTCTGTCTGTCTGAATGTCCTTGTTGGAAGAGGTGGAAACATATGAATTGATAATCAGCCCTTATGAAGTTATGTGAAGATTTCAGACTGATCCTTTAAATGCCTACTTGTGGGTGAAAACCAGTTGTTTAGCAGATCTATAAGGTTGGTCCTGATCAAAAGAATAATCCTAAAGTAATCCTTATGGTTCCACTGATAAGATAACACTAATGAGAAGACCAGGGATTGCAACATGTCCCTTTAAAGACACTCACAATGACTTGAAATGATAGTTCATTTTATACATGTCTTTCAGTGGATGCAGCAAATACTGTAGATAAAAGTTATGCAAATTACACAAAGACAATGTTGAAGTAAGGTCTACCTTCTCCAGGTCCGACTGAGAGGATACAAATTTCATCTTCTTTGCTTTCATCAAAGGTATACATGTTGTTGTTCTCTTTCCAAATGCGTTCCCATTCTTCTTCATCTCTGCTGAAGTTTTCATTGTATTTGTTATGCACTTTGTGATAGTATGTAGGGTCTGATTCAATGACTTGCAAATCTAATGTCGCCATCTTGGATTTCTGTAGGTTAACAAATATTCATTATGAAAAGTTATTCTTTCCTGCACACTTTGAACTTCTAAAGGGAAGGTTATGTTTTAGTGATGTGTGTGTCCTTCCTACCTCCATGGATGCACAGACATCATGTACCATGCCTATAGTATGACTGAAGCTTATATAGTTCAGTTGTGTCAGACACTTCCTTGTCTATCATGGCTGTGCTGAAGACAGTTATCAAGCAATACCAACAATATTATAGTAATGGTCCTATAAACAAGGTGAAAATTACCCCATTACAGTTTTTAATGGTTTCATTACATCTAAAAACAATAAAATTCAAGAATGACTTGGACAATTTTGCCAATTGTTTAAAAATTAATGAAAATGAACATTTTCTGACCCAAATCACACACCTATGCTGTGTATAATTTTGATTTGATCAATTCCCAACACGCAACGAGACACCCCAAGTAACATCCCAACATTCACTGCACTTTGCCCAGCTTTTTTTTAGTTTAAGTAATTTACACTGCAGACAGACTCTCGATTTCAATATGTGCAACAAATCAGAACAAAAAACTGTCTTTGAAGAAAATGAACCGCAGATTACATGCTTTCCAACGGTATTTGTGTCTACATGTTGCGGTTTGTTGCGGAGTGTGCAGACGCGAGTTGAAAATTTTGATTTCTTGACGTCACCACGTAAGCTCGTGTCCCTTTTTTGTCATTTACTTATATACAAATGCGCGGTGTGTGTTGTACAGGGAAGCATTTTCATTACTTTTTTTTAGGTGGTTTTGATGTCAGTAAGACTATTATTTGACTGCTGTGGTGGTTGCTAAACTTGTTGACTACAATGTGACTTTTCATTTCCCATACTTTCTACCTCAGATTGCTAAACTTGTTGACTACAATGTGACTTTTCATTTCCCATACTTTCTACCTCAGACTTATGTGTGGCGAGTAACCGCGACAACACCCGGACTACGTCATTAATATGCTAAGCTCGTTCAGGACACCCGGAAGTTGTTCACACATGGCTAGGAAAGCCAGTGAGTGCAGTGCAAACCACAGGGGCGTGTAATATTGCATAGATTGTTGTTTTCCAGGTCTACAGACTAAATATAACAACCTTTTGAATATATATTCCTACCTGTATAGGAAAAGATATTTATAGTATACGTACTATAGATCGATACATTTGTAGCAGCAAGATTCGTATGATATTTTCCTAAGAAAACGGAAATCTAAGCAATATTACACGCCCCTGTGATATTTATAGTATACGTACTATAGATCGATACATTTGTAGCAGCAAGATTCGTATGATATTTTCCTAAGAAAACGGAAATCTAAGCAATATTACACGCCCCTGTGATATTTATAGTATACGTACTATAGATCGATACATTTGTAGCAGCAAGATTCGTATGATATTTTCCTAAGAAAACGGAAATCTAAGCAATATTACACGCCCCTGTGGTGCAAACAGCGGCATTCAACATATGGTGTCTGATCCGTCCCCAGTTGTTCTTCCTTTGGGTTATACTTATATAACTAGTTCGTTTACATTGCTTGCCTATTTAAGTTCTCGTCTGTTCTGGAATCCATGTATAGTTGTTCTGCTATCTTAGACATACCTTTTTGTTTCAAAATCTGTTATGACGACAAAACCAGCAAGGCTTGCAGCCACGAAGGTGAAGACAAATGGTAAATTGAGTCGGAACGCAGGTCACCCATTTGACAGTATGTTATTCACCACGATTTCTATTCTTGCTGGCGCCCTCAACGTCAGGTAGTACCGTGTTAAATTCCCGCGTAATTTTATAAGCCGTTTACTATAAACAACTGTTGAAAATTTTCGACTCAAATTTACAATATATTCAATTTCATAACTGAGCTTTATGTTTCTGCATTGACATGCCCAATTGGCCTATCTTTCTGGTGAAAAGAAGAAATAAATTGCTTGACCCAATAACAAGCCAAAGTAATTTTTGTCGCACTCCCGTTTTTTTAAGAACTGCAGCACTTTTATATAAACAGTAATTTTTGCATTTTAAGATTATTTTTGAAAAAATTATTATTTTTTGTAGAAGTCTAGGAAACTTCTTGTTTCTACTCCCAGAAGCATATGCGAAACCCAACTTTGAGCCTGGCATGACGCAACTACATTTCACGTTCAGTCATCCCAAGGGTTAGACGTGTTCTTGTTACCCACAGTCGCTTGTAAACTGTTATTCCTTTCCTAAATGGTTTTATTCTTGTCTATGACGGTCCTGATACAGAACAACGACGTTATTATAGGGATTGGCGATATTCTTATAAACATCGGTAGCGATGTCATACCCCCGCCCCTTACACACATACAACACAAGTTGGGTAACCAAGCCATTACGTATCAAAACGGTTACATCATTTTTCATCGATCCAAAAGGATTGCCAAAACACCAAATGTAACCAAAACATAACCACCCATGCCACGCTTGCGTATCACTGGACCTACCTGATCAATAATTTTCAACAACATCGATCTAAAATGCGTTTACGATCGCGTTTCCGAAACGATACCCCCATAGTTTGAAAATACCGCGGAATCAGTTCAACTTGCTATGTTAATGAGGTGGTGCAACTTCACTACGTTAAATTAGCATGATATATTTATGACGTAGTATTGAGTACATCATAAACGGTACATTTTTTACATCAGAAACACTTCAACCTATGACTATGATGGTGGTTTCCCAGTCAATTACAGACAATTAATGGGGTGGTGCAACGTCACTACGTTATTTTTTTTATTTTTTTTCTCCCTCGCCTATGAGGGCAACTTTTTTTTCTTTCCTTCTTTGAGATATCCAGATTTTTTTTACGTCAATGTTGAATCACCTACTTTTTGTTGCCACAATGTTCCGTTTGGTTTTCGCAGAGGATAATACAGCGTAATAAGATGTTGTTCTATCACGCACAGATTATATTTAGAAAACTACATATTTCTGATCAATACATGTTTGATTTTAAATTAAATAAACATCATTGACAGTTTTTATGCCATGGTATGACGACACACTGAAAATGCAAATCGGAAACTTAATTGGTTAGCTCAAACATTCAAACAGACCGGTCAGTTTCTCCAGCCTGGGGCAGGGATAGGGGGTGGTCAGTGTTTTTCCATTGGGCCGACAGAAAGTCACTGACCCCGTGAATAAAGTATCATAGCATCTTGAGAGTTGTAGAGGGAAGAGCTTTTTCGAGACTGGGATATATTCACCTCTTGTGTGAGTATGTGTGCATGGGGGGGGGGGGGGGTTCTAGGGGTCTCCCTCTAGAAGCCCTTGTGGATTTTTACTCCTAAAGGCAATTTTTAGGCTATTCACAGACACTTTCAGACAATAATTTCCAAGCTTTACGAGACAGCTCTAACATGTGAAAACAACTGTATAAGGTTGAAACATTTTTGAAATAAAGTTTCATAGCATGTTGACAGTAAGGGGTGGAGTAAAGAACTTTGATTTGAGACTGGGACATGTCTACCTCTTATGAGGATCCTGGGGGTCTCCCCTAGAAGCTTTTGAAGTTTTTTTTTACCAATTGTGGTGAATCTTATTGTTGGTTTAACGAATGAGTAGCCTCTGGGGTGAGGGAGTCCAAGGGGTTTCCCCCTGTCAGATCTGGGGTTTTTGTTTCTATTTAGGCAATTTTTAGGTTAACCTCTGAAAACTATAAAACAAGCTTTCCCTGTGAATACCAATTTCTGCTTGACCTGGCCACGCTGAATCTCCTTCATCTGCTATATCTTCTTCTGACCTTACCAACTTTGTTTTTAGAGAAAGTGGACATTCCTAGCAGTGCATACAAGTTGATTTATGATGGTAAACCATTTCTGTCTGGGACAACAATTGATCACAAGGTTCACTCAACTCGGTCCATTAACATGACTGGGTATGGTGGTGGCAAGAAGTCTTCTGATTTGGTACATCATGTGGTCCATGTATTGTATGTGGCTGTTACTCAAAAACAAGGTATTATCATTTGTGTCGCAGAGAAAATGACAGTTTGGTTCAGTATGTTTTGTCAAATTTCAGAACAAAATCTAATGAGCAGAAATACAACATAAGTGATCTGGAGTTAATGTTGAAATATGTTCATCACATTAAACTACATGTTAAATGTCTTACTAATGAAAGTCTAATTTGTGGCTCCTGTAATACAGCTTTTTCAAAGTTTGTTCGTTCAGAATTTGAAGTTAGCAGGGTCAAGGCAGCTTCTAAAGAATACACGAGATCTCTATGTGATAGTTACAGGAATGTCACTTTTAGTGACATTAATTCCATTGAGGAGTATGCTATAACCTGTGCAATTTTATTTGTATGCAGAGAATTTGAAGAGGATAGGGCAATTTTTCAATTCTTCTGTGTACGGTATTTACTTAAAAGAACTTTAAAAAAACATTGAAAAGTATGAAAGGTCAGATACCTTGGATTTGTTGAGAAAAAAAAGAGATGGCTGATGGTGAAACTCCAGAGTGTATTTGGTGATTGTTTGATTTCCTATTCTAACCCTATGTACAACAAGCTTGGGACTTTACTAAGGAGGTGTGGGCCATCTCTTGAAGACTGTTTTCTTTTCACTCTCTATGCTGCCAACAATAAAGTTGATAGTTTAGAAAAGGAAATTCTTTCTCTAAATGTACTTCAGAATTCTTTGATTGCTTCTATGCCAAGTTATGATATTACCTCATATCTACGTATTGGTTGTGAATATCTTAAATCTAAAATTATTAAAATGGCACAGAACTTGATGAAAAACAACCAAAAGATGAGTTTGACATTACTTCAAATAATTTCAAAGACTTTATTTCACACGACATTGACCCCCTACCTCTGGAATTTTATTTTTCAATTGACACTGAACAACACTGAGCAAGGTGATGTTAATCAAAAGGAGATTGATACATTTGATTGGAATGACTGTTACACTCAAAATATCAATGACAAAACACAAAATTATCATATTAGTCATCTCATGAAGAGGTTGTTCATTGTGTCTTGTATTGTTTATTCATACAATACAGAGTGTCACTTTCCAGTACACATAGCTTTAGCTGACGTTGTTGATAAATTCAGCAATTCATCGTCTGAATGTTTAAAAATTCTGAACAGATTTGGCGCTGTCGCCTCTAAAGATAGTCTCCAGCGGTATAAAGTTGGTATATGTGAGTAAATAATGCAGGAAGGACCAAAGCTTAGTAATCAATGTTTTACTGTAGTCTCTGTAGACAATGTAGACAAGCTTAGTTGTTATGCCACAGTAAAGTCGAGTCAGCTAGGGAGAGGATTCAATGGCACATCTATTCAAGCTGTAGAGAGTAAGCCTTCACTAACGCTCACTATAGGACCTTGCGCCATTTCGCAGACAGTCACTGCGGTCTACAGCTGGAGAATACTTTCATATTGTTCCCTTTGTAGGGCAATCACAGCTCACAGTATTTACTCATTGAGACATTGTACCCGTGATGATACCGGAAAAGCAGTATTGCCTGAACTACAATCTTTAGAGGACAGAGTAATGGTAAAAATCAGAAATGAAATTGTTGATTGCTTAGAACAAAACAAACAACATATTGAACTCCTTGAAGCCTCTAAATATGAGTATTTTCTGATGAAAGATAATTGTCAAAAGAAATATCTTAACTTTGATCACAGATGTGGGGAAATCAGAAAAGGCGCTGGTTGTGGTGTTCCCGAAATATTAGCTCTGTGTTACTGCATAGCTTTACCTGTTGTTGTATACAAAGAAGAGCAAGGTCAATATATTGAAATATGTAGATATGGTACTGCTCTCTTTCCTGATACTATCCAGCCAATAAATGATTACTATCACATCATGAAGATGCTGAAATGTGTCAACTTCTTTTAAGTGAAAGTTTGTACTATGATCAAAGATCATTTCTTACTGATGAAAGTACACTTTCCTCCTGGCAACAAAATAGCCTACAAAGTAAAGTAAGTGTTTCATTCAGTGAAGTCCTGTGCCCAACATACACATCTGTAACAAACCACTGTACCTTTATGTCTTCCCGTCGAACCATTGCACCTGTAATGATAGAAAACTACTACAGTGCCTTGTCAGGTATGGATGATGCAAGTGGTCATCATGTGAATTCTTCACTTCTGTCTTTGGAGGATTTTAAAGCGTCACCTGTTGAGAAATTACACTATAGTAGATTACAGTCAGACTGCTTTTTGTATGCACTTGAAAAAAGGGCAATACAAATTGAAGATCCAGACATCTTTATTCCGGGTCTGAAAGAAAGGCTAGCAATATTTACAAATGAGGACACAGAGGTTTCAAATGTAGTTTATCTTGCTGTGCTTGACCTACCTGCTGACAATTGTAATGAATCGGGGGGTTACCTCTACTGTTAAGGTAACCCTCCTCCATGTTACTCTCTCTCTCTCTCCACTCTGTACTCGGGATCAACTTGGACTTATAAGAAATTAGCTCAAACTACACACAATGTTCATGGTTAACCTGGATCATTTGGAAGTGGCCACGGAGCAGATCGAAGCTCCTGACCTCGGACCGTCCCTTCCAAAAACTCAATCCATAATTTTATTATTACATTAAATTCTTATAAACGTAAAATATACAATACTCAAATGATTGGGTGATAAAATAATCAGCACCATAAATGACTAAAACGGAAGTATTGCCGTCGCCTTAATTCAATGCGAATGATATTGACAAATATGAAAACTAGCTAAACAATGTGATCACGTCATTGTTCTTCCAACTGTCTGTAATCAGTCATTATTTGACACTGTTGATCTTTTAATAACTTAATGTTGTCATCTTAGAAGAATACTATTCGCGCAATGCAAACATTTGTTCTAAGTGTTAATTCATGACAGAGTTCACGGTGACCTCGCAAAACATAAAAACTTAGCGAATATTAGAAAGTTGTATTCTCTCATCCGTAACACAATGTTGAAACAATGAAAGATGTTCTAAATAAAATATATACCAAGTTTGGTGTTGGGAAGTACATCAACTATTTGGTTGTAGTTGGTGATGGAAAAATTTATGACTACTTACTGAAATTAAAGAAAAAGTATGGTTTAGACTTGGCATGGCTTTTACCTTTTCCTAGAGACTGGCATATTCTAAAAACTTTGAAGCTGTTCTCATGAAAATATACCTTGATGCTGGGCTGAAGGACCTTGCCAGTCTCTTCCATTTTGGGAAGACCGGTATTTCAGTTGCCCAGGCTACTAATTTTGATAGAACCCACATATATTTACTTCAGGTGTTGGAAGCGTTGTATAGATCACATTGATAGATTCATGAAAAACAGGACCTCTAGCTCACAGGAATCATGTGTGCTGTCTGAAAAGGAAATATGTAAGGCATACATTAACAGTTTACACACTGAGCCATGGCCAGATCATTTCAATCTACTGGAAAATACTGCATGCTTCACCGACATAAGAGAGAAACTGAAAGTAAAACATATTAATTAGGAGGTAGAATTTGAAGAGTTTACACAAACATTAGTATTGAAAAACAGCAACTGGAAATTCTGGCATGGCTTTATACACGATGCGATCCTAGACATACAGATATGATGACTTACATTGCATTGTACACATCTATGAGAAACAGAGATTTTACTTTGCGCAATGCAGCCTTGAAAGAAATGACACCACTCTTTCACAGTTTTGATAGACTTAATTACTTGAGGCTATATAAATACCATTGTGACAGCACCTTGCTCATTTAAAATGCTTTCCTTAGTCTGTTCCGACTCATCTACTTTTTGGATGTGTTTCTTAGGGGGGCCTTTCACATTATTTCACGGAACGGAAAGTTGATTGAGGTTGGCATTTTTTTCAACAATGTGCCAAAGAATGGTGCCAGTCCGTCATTTTTCACCTTTCGCAAAGAGATGTTATGTTTGTTTGTTTGTTTGTTTGTGTGTGTGTGTGTGTGTGTGTGTGTGTGTGTGTGTTTATCTGTCTCTGGACGACTCTAGGACTATTGCTCCTCCCAATTGACTCTGTAGGACAACTGTGAAAAAAATAAACCAGAAAAATTGGGCTTCTAGTGGCTACTTTTTGGATGTGTTTCTTAAGGGTTTTTTTTCACATTATTTCACGGAACGAAAAGTTGATTGAGGTCGGCATTATTGTTTTCAACAATGTACCAAAGAATGATGCCAGTCCGTCGTTTTTCACCTCGCATAGAGATGTTATGTTTGTTTGTTTGTGTGTGTGTGTGTGTGTGTTTATCTGTGGACGATTCTAGGAATATTGCTCCCTCCCTCCGGACAATTTGTTCCGTAGGACAACTGCCCCGGATAAGACACCTATAGATGAACATCTACCTGTACCTCATTGTATGCATGTAAAACTGTATCCTTCGATGTATATGCATATCAAGTTGTGCATATAAGGATTCTCCTTCTCACCATAGACCCTCCACCTAGACGGCGAATGTTTACACTAGGGATCGAAACGTGGCTGAGCAATTAACACCTTACTTGTACACTTACTGCACTAGCTGATAACAGTTAAAGGTAAACATTGCGAATAAATTCACTCATCATTTACATGTATTTACCATCTTTATTGAACATAATGATTGTCAAAAACATATGTCAATCTTCACACATAAATGACTCTACACAGTCCTCGGGAGCTTCGCCAAAAGCGCTGTTCTGTATGTCCCGACATCTACCACATAATAGTACTGGTATATCCTAGTACTGTACGCCCATCATCGACTACATTGGGCTAACCATTCGTTGACGTGTTACTGGAGAAGCCCCCAAAGAGCTCGCCCACCAGCCTTGAAGTTAGTCCTGCTTGTAGATGGAGTAATTTGGGACCTTATTCTGACAATTGTCCATTCCCCTGGTTGAGGGACATAGTATTGCGTCCGTATAGATATCGTCTGCAAGCAGGACTACCTTGAAGCGTGTGTGTGGTAATGAACATATTCCTGACATTCAGCTGGTTAATTCGTCGTCTGTACATGCCTGTGACCTAAAATAACCTACAACCTGCCATGTTCTAGCCCTGCTTGCAGATGAGTTATGGGATCCGGATGTGATTCTATTCTCAGAAGGAAATGACTATTGTTAGAATGGAGTCCAGACTCACTCCGTCTGGAAGCAGGGCTAACTGTTACTAATAATGTTATAATGTTACACATACAATTGCTTCTATAAATAATCACAGTTGCAGAAATGTAGAATCTGGACATTTGTCTGAATAATACAGCACCAATTTTGTTCTCTAGTATTACGAGAGACTCAGTAATTACATGGGCTATGGCTGGGGTAAATATGTACAGTGAATTTCAATGTGCAGGTTTCTTGATGACAAGTTCTGCTCTGTCATTAGACACTCGTTTTCTCCCATCTTTCATTTCGTAGTTTTCTTCAAAACAGCTCAGGACCTCATTGAGTAGTGCTTTGGGGGCAGTGTTACGGAAGTTGATAATATGTGTCGTAAAATCCAGCACCATATTGCCGTCTTCTGATTCAGGGTTGTCAAGAAGTGATGTAACGTCTACTCTACCCCAGTTATACTTTGTCTCTGATATCCATCCTTTCTTCTTTATCTCCAATCTGACATCACTTGCAGACTTAAGACTTATAGGGTAATTGTCATTCTTCCAGTTTTTCTCATAGAGCTTCCCAAGTGTACCTATTTTTTGGGAAAGAAACAACCAATAACATGATTAACTATACTTTGTGTTATCCATACTGATAATCTTTGCCTGGCAGAGCAAATATTTTCTGCCGTAGCCATACTTTCTCTTAGACTGTAATGACGTCATTGGTCCGGGCTTATCAGCCTTCCTTGATAGGTTTGGGAAAAGAGAGATTAGACAACATCCACAACGGTTGATCTGTCAGTCTATACCTTCTCTCTACTCTATTCTACTCTACTCTACTCTACTCTACTCTCTTTGAAACTTTGGATAAAATGTATTTATCCACACTGGATTACAACAAGTTAGCACATTTTTCAGAGAAGCTAGGGTTTATACACTCCATTCAAGTTTGTCACATACCATTTCAATATGGTATGGTATCCTTACTATACTAAGAAAGACCAAAAATGCAGAGGGTTTGTTTCTGAAACTGCTGTAATGTTGCTTATTCCACAGCATGTACCACCTTCAAACTTTGCTCCATTTCAAATACTGACACATAGATCTACTGTGTACCAACCTAGGATTTTAAACACTTATGACACTAGTATATCCTTACTATTTGAGTCAATCATAGTTATTGCGATTATGCCTCCAGGTTTGGTGTATTTATAGAGGAAATCCATTGCTGCTGAGAGATCATCCATGTAGTACAGGCTATGCAAACAGGTTATGAAATTAAACTTTTCCATTTCACTCTCCTTGCCATCATCTTTCATGTAGTCTTGAAAAGTTTTGACATACCAGTCGACACGCAGGCCTGGAAAGGTTTCCTGTAGTTTACTGCATTTATCCTTGAAGATATCTGCTGCTGTTTGCTCAGGTTCAATAACTCGTAAGTAAACCTTTGGGTGTCGTTTCAGAGCAGATTCTAGGATAAATACCTCTCTTGTACCTAGAGGGAGGGAAAACAGATGGATATTATCATGCTATCTGGCATCACATACTTTATCAAAACAAAACAACGCACACAAGTTATATTGAAAAGGGGACAAAGGCGGAGCTGATTTTGGTTAAGAAGCAATTGTCATGTTTACGAATCTCAGATATGTCATTTTCACTAACTCAGCATGACACGATCTCTATACAACAGAGTTATCAAAAAAATCTGGCATAGGAGGAACCTTTAATGTAGAGTGGTTGAAGCATTATCGGTGAAGTGCCTAGCATCCTTCACTCTCCCATGGTGCCTCACCGAAGTGCAAAACAGACTTCTGCCCAAGATTTAATAATCTTTAGCTCCAAAGGGGCTGTTTATGTTTTGATGTTGTCAGCCTGTGTGTGCATTTGTGTGTATTTCTGTCCATCCATCTGTCTGTCTGTCTGTCTGTCTGTCTGTCTGTCTTCCCATGCAATCACTTTCTCAGGAACCTGGTTCAAATGAGCTGAAATTTGGTGGACATGCTAAGTTAGTCTGGATGCCAATGTGGTCTCTAACTAAACCACGCCTGGTCAAAGTTCCTCAATCAGCACTAAATGTTGTTCATCCAATCAGTGAACCCCAACTGTTAGAGTGATATAAAAAGTGTATAAGTAGCATCCTGCGCTGACAAATATAAACCATATTTGGACATTACATAACTGCCCCTATAAACACTAACTTTATAAGGGACTGCGTTATTGGTTAGAATTTTGTGATTGATTAACAAAGGCATGATGCTAATTATTGCATGGGTTGGCTGTGGGTGATTTTAAATTGCATCTCATGCATTTCAGGACTTCTAGAGTAATGACTTTGACTATACTGTGAGTGGCGGTGTAAATAAATCATAATGATACCGTATGGGAACTAGACTAATGCTAAGTGGTTATGCTGAGAACTGATCAGGGCAAAATTTATACAATTTTATTTCTCAAATTCACATGTTATTTTCCATTTTACCTAATAAAGAAGATTCATCAAATTATCTAGTTATTATTGTGATGTTTTGTAATGACATGTCATACTATCAAATAATATCAAAATGAAATAAGAATTTATTCATAACTGAAATCATACCAAGTTATGAGTACTAAAATTTTAACTAATACACATAACGTAACTTGAAAAGCCAAGAGCTTTTGACTGCAACTGTTGTTTACTCTATGATAGAGGGCGCTGTTGATAAGCTGAGAGCTTTCGACTGCAACTGTTGTTCACTCTATGATAGACAGTGATGTTCATGATCACATAACATAGTGACATGATCGCGGAGAACGTTCCCATGGATCTAATTAGGGAGGAAACACTGTCCCTCATCTATCTCTATTCAGGTTATTTTGGCAGCTCTTCAAATAGATGGCCAAATTAACATCGATGATGTGAAAAAGAAATGAAATATCTTGATAAACTGTGCTGACTGTTTGGGACAGATGTTTGTGGTTGCTGTTGTGACTTCAATCAAAATCTAATCTCCTTTACTATTTGTCATGCTTGAATGTCCTTGTTGGAAGAGGTGGAAACATATGAATTGATAAACAGCCCTTATGAAGTTATGTGAAGATTTCAGACTGATCCTTTAAATGCCTACTTGTGGGTGAAAACCAGTTGTTTGGCAGATCTATAAGCTTAAGGTTGGTCCTGATCAACAGAATAATCCTAAAGTAATCCTTATGGTTCCACTGATAAGATAACACTAATGAGAAGACCAGGGATTGCAACATGTCCCTTTAAAGACACTCACAATGACTTGAAATGATAGTTCATTCTATACAAGTCTTTCAGTGGATGCAGCAAATACTGTAGATAAAAGTTATGCAAATTACACAAAGACAATGTTGAAGTAAGGTCTACCTTCTCCAGATCCAACTGAGAGGATACAAATTTCATCTTCTTTGCTTTCATCAAAGGTATACATCTTGTTGTTCTCTTTCCAAATGCGTTCCCATTCTTCTTCATCTCTGCTGAAGTTTTCATTGTATTTGTTATGCACCTTGTGATAGTATGTAGGGTCTGATTCAATGAGTTGCAAATCTAATGTCGCCATCTTGGATTTCTGTAGGTTAACAAATATTCATTATGAACAGTTATTCTTTCCTGCACACTTTGAACTTCTAAAGGGAAGGTTATGTTTTAGTGATGTGTGTGTGACCTTCCTACCTCCATGGATGCACAGACATCATGTACCATGCCTATAGTATGACTGAAGCTTTTAGTTCGGTTGTGCCACAGACACTTCCATGTCTATCATGGCTGTGTTGAAAACAGATATCAAGCAATACCAACAATATTATAGTAAATGGTCCTATAAACAAGGTGTAAATTACCCCATTACAGTTTTAATGGTTTCATTAAATCTAAAAAACAATAAAATTCAAGAATAACTTGACAATTTTGCCAATTTTTAAAAAATTAATGAAAATTAACATTTTCTGACCCAAATCACACACCTATGCTGAGAATAATTTTGATTTGATCAATTTCCCGAGACACCCAAAGTAACATCTGCACTTTGCCCAGCTTTTTTTAGTTTAAGTAATTTACACGACAGACAGACAGACAGAGACATAAACAGACACTTTGCCATGACTGTGGCACTATACTGATTCAGAAACTCAGCTAATAAAATAAGTAAATTATGTTATACCAATGATGAGAACGAAAAATAGTTGTCTAGCAACTAGCCAAGTCCATTCGTGTTGTACAAAAGAAAGTATATGATATGAAAGAATTACTGAACTTGGTTCACTTGATATTCCTATATTGGGGGGGGGGGGGTAATTAAACACTCATTGAAGGTGGAAACGACAACAACAATTGTGACAATCACGCAAACTGAGAATTGGAGTGAGAATGTATGACAGGATTATTTATCCTCTGGCCTGAAGATAATACTACATATATCATTCGTTACATTGCAAACCACTATGAGATGGTGTACGTACTCAAGTGCTATGGCGCTAATAGTGTGCACAGGGGCGTGTAATATTGCATAGATTGTTGTTTTCCAGGTCTACAGACTAAATATAACAACCTTTTGAATATATATTCCTACCTGTATATAGGGAAAGAGAGATAGTATACGTAGTACTATAGATCGATACATTTGTAGCAGCAAGATTCGTATGATATTTTCCTAAGAAAACGGAAATCTAAGCAATAATACACGCCCCTGTGATAGTGTGCGATTCCTATACCTCTAGTACTGAGAGCACGAGAGCTCAGAAGTTATAGACGGGGTTATTAGAGATCAGCACCTTACTCCTAATATACAAGCTCGGCTACTCAGTACTTCCGCGTCGGTCTCAAGTAGCTACTTCACAAGCACGCGTGCAGTTATATTATAATTAATACTAACTAGTTCGTTTACATTGCTGAAATGCTTGCCTATTTAGGTTGTCGTTAGTTCTGGAATCCATGCATAGTTGTCCTGCGATCCTAGACATACCTTTTTGTTTCAAAATCTGTTATGACACGAAAACCAGCAAGGCTTGCAGCTACGAAGGTGAAGACAAATGGTAAATTTTAGGGCTGTGCGGCGGATCTACCCACAGTCGCGTTTCTATATTTACACAACTTACAATGACCTACAAATTACAATATGACCTTTGACCCAAGATAATCAACATGGCTGCGCCATGTATTTATAGCGTGATCGTGTCACACGTACACAGGCACTTGTTTCCCAAGATACGTTTCTCTGGAAACAAGTGCCTGTGACGTGACACAACGTCGTTAACATTATTCTGTCACAGTCATCGCGATGGCAAAAACCACGAAAACCAGAAACTTCTAGAAGTGATATGTGGCGGTACGTTTTATTGAATTTCGCATATATTGATCGGGTCTAGTTCACAGACACTTGTGACCACATGGCACTCAGGCTTAGATAGTTACGTTTATGAAAACAAACAAACAAACAAACAAACAAACAAACAAACAAACAAACAAACAAACAAACAAAAATAAATGAATGAATGAATGAATGAATGAATAAATAAATAAATAAATAAATAAATAAATAAATAAATAAATAAATAAATAAATAAATACAAATATAAACCAGCAAACAATATAAATGTACAATTTTGGCCATTTCGCACATAGGAAAACATATAGCAATTCTTGAAGTTGATAATGATTTGTAACTACTCTCTTGTTGATGCTTGTCAGTATTTCTTTATTCATTCATTCATTCATTTATTTTGTTTGTTTGTTTGTTTGTTTGTTTGTTTGTTTGATTGTTTGTTTTCGTAAACATAACTAAAACCGTAGTTATGTTTACGAACACAAAACAAACAAAGAAACAAACACTAAATAAATAAATAGATAGATAGATAGATAGATAGATAGATAGATAGATAGATAGATAGATAAATAAATAAATAAATACTGACAAGCTTCAACAAGAGAGTATACAAAGCATGCCCTGTGATGTGACCGGACCCGAGATGTTTTCAGAATGTAATTTTGATATTGTAAATTTATCGTTGACAGGCATTCGAGTATCTGTCCCAATAATATCAGCTGTAACTTGTTTTGCTACAATCTTTGACCTTGACCCTCTTGGTCATATTTAAAAAAAATATAAATCCATTTCATCCATTAGTTACACAGAAAGGAAATATTGTGGAGGGGGGGGGGCGACCATGAATTATGATATTAAAATGTACCTGATATCGGATTCAATGTAACATTTACCTTGGTCGTCTGAGTGTTGAAAGCTAAGTTCTTGATACTCTAGCTGATCACTTTTCAATTGTTATTTCAGGATCTTCTCCGATGGTGATATGTTGTACACGGCCATAAACTGAGATGCATAATATGGACTTCAGAGTTTCTTCGTTGGCACTTTACGTCGATTCATACACTAGTCTTCGGATCTGTTTTGGATTTTCATTTTCTTACACTTTTTTGGTATTTTGCTGATAAAAATGCAACATTTCAAAAACTCTCGGATAACATTATTGTTTTCCAGTATTTTCACTTGTAAAGTGGAAGTTTTGAAAGAGATAACCAAAACTTAAAAAATATGTTGTAAAATTTATAGAATTTGCTAAGAAAAAAAATCAGGTGTTGACAATTATCTAGTCTGTAAGGTACGCCGTGACGGGGCGCCCTCACTGAAACATCGGCCAACCCCTAACACTCTGACAGTGAGGGCGAAACGTCACGACGTATCTCACAGTCTAGGTGCTCTAAAGGGGCTGCTTGTGTTTTGATGTTGTCGACCTGTGTGTGCATTTGTGTGTGTGTGTGTGTGTGTGTGTGTCTGTCTGTCTGTCTGTCTGTCTGTCTGTCTGTCTGTCTGTCTGTCTGTCTTCCCATGCAATCACTTTCTCAGGAAACTGGTTCAAAATAGCTGAAATTTGGTGCACATGCTAAGTTAGTCTGGATGCCAGTGTGGTCTCTAACTAAACCACGTCTGGTCAAAGTCCTTCAATCGGCACAAAATGTTGTTCATCCAATCAGTGAACTCCAACTGTTAGAGTGACATAGACAGTGTATAAGTAGCATCCTGGGCTGACAAATATACTATATTTCGACTTTGCATAACTGCCCCAGTAAACACTAACTTTCTATTGAGGGACTGTTTTATTGGTTAGAATTTTGTGATTGATTAACAAAGACATGGTGTTAATGACTGTGGATGAATTTTAAATTGCATCTCATGCATTTTAGGACTTCTAGATTAATGACTTTGACTATACTGTGAGTGGAGGTGTAAATCATAATGATACCATACAATTTTATTACTCAAATTTACATGTTGTTTTCCATTTTACCTACTGAAGAAGATTCATCAAATTATCAAATTATCTAGTTATTATTGTGATGTTTTGTAATGACATGTCATACTATTGAATAATATGAAAATGAAATAAGAATGAATTCATAACTGAAATCATACCAAGTTATGAGTACTAAAATTATAACTAATAAACATAACGTAATTTGATAAGCCAAGAGCTTTCGACTGCAACTGTTGTTCACTCGATGATAGAGGGCGCTGTTGATAAGCCAGGATCTTTTGACTGCCCGTGACTGTTGTTCACTCTAGATAGACGGTGATGTTAATGATCACATCACAAAGCGACATGATCAAGGAGAATGTTCCCATGGATCTTAGGGAGGAAACACTATCCCTCATCTCTATTCAGGTTATTTGGGCAGCTCTTAATATACGTTGGACAATGCTTGGAGAATGTCCTTGTTGAAAGAGGTGGGAACATTAGAATTGATAAAGAGCTCTTATGAAGTTATGTGAAGATTTGAAACTGATACTTTAAATGCCAACTTCAGATTAGCCTGAATTTCTAGGTGTGAAAACCAGTTGATTGGTAGATCTATAAGGTTGGTCCTGAACATTTAAAACAATAATCTGAAAGTAATCCTCATGGTAAGATAACACTAATGAGAAGACCAAGGATTGATACATGTCCCTTTAAAGACACTCACAATGACTTGAAACGATATTTCATTCTATACAAGGTTTTCAGTGGATGCAGACAAAAGTTATGCAAAGGTATGTGTGTGTGTGTGTGTGTGTGTGTGTGTGTGTGTGTGTGTGTGTGTGTGTGTGTGTGTGTGTGTGTGTTTTGTTTATGCATTTTGACAAAATTCAATTATGGTTATTGTTAGAGAGGGAAGACAACATGAAATACATATAAGTAACTCATTATGTGCAGTTAATAAACATACACTACTTTAATCAAAATTAGATAAAATGAAATTACATGTTAAGTGTTTGGGCAATGATTGGTAATGTAATTTTCAGAGGGTTTGATTGGTAGGACACTATTTTGTCTTGGCAAATTGATTCATACCCATTCCACATATTGGAACTGTCGCACAAGATATACTATTGGTTGTTGCTATGTGTGTGCTCATATGGTTGCTAACCAGATTTGTTAATATTTGAATGCTTGACTTAATATTGTTATCTTAGCAAAAGGATTTTGGCAGTTGCTGTGGGCTTGGTTGTTAGGCATATAGATCTAGTACTGAGAGCACGAGAGATAAGAAGTCCCCAAGTACGCGTTGTTGTCAGATCACCGATTGGTTTGAAGGTACATACATGATAACGTGTGGAGTAACAGTGAGAAAATCATAGTTGATGTCCGAATATCCTTGGTTCAATAATAAAGTCACTCTATATTGTAAATTATTGTATTAATTGTATTAATAATTGTCAAAAGCTAAACATTAATTAATAAATTTGTAGTCGGCTCGTTCATTACAAAGACCTCCTTACATAAAATGATATAGTCAAACGAAAATTTCGGTGATGAACAATTATCCTGTTTAGGCTGTTAGTCCTGCTTGCATACGGAGTAAATCGGCCCTTCCTTCTCCGTCACGGTGTTGAGTGAAACGCGTGCACCTGTAAGCAGAACCATGGGCATCATGGAACAATAAAGCTAAGATTATGGATATTTATAATCGAATAACACTATGTAATACAATACGCGTAAACAACGTATGTGCGTGAAATTGACAGGTGTGAAGTGAGCGGACGATTGTTGACTGTATAGTTTTGCAAAAAAGCTTACTCATGATGTGTATTTTCAGTGTTCACCTCCTTCCTTTGATGTAATAATCTTCAAATTCAACGAGAATATCAATAAAAACACGTGAAACCCCTGAAAACCTAGTCTTTCTCACTGTAGAACAACACCATGTCCCCGTACTGCCTGTACACGGTAGCTTCCTGGTTTACCTTTCGTCGACTGTTCGTTCTGAAAGGATACGAGTCCTGCCATGGGCATCATGGCACAATAAAGCTAAGATTGTGAATATATAAAATAACAAAATGAAAATAGAATTTAAAAACGAAACAAAAAAACAAGTCTTTTCCTATTGTAGAGGTAGATTTATGTGTTGCTGTTATGCATGTGATGTGTGAGTTCGAGAAATACATCGTGGCAAAATGAACGTTGGTGGCTCACTTCTGTAGCGAGAGTGTCGGGGTGATACATTGTTGCAAATTGGTTTCTAAGGGCGCGGACGCGCTCACTCATATCATGTCACCTTCTCTGCACACTATAATCATGATAATTTGTATTTATACATATAATGGAAATATTGATTAACGTTCAGTATATGCAAATGTCATGGGAGGGTCATATTTTACAAAATGGGACAAAGGGGAGGGTCACTTTTTACGAATGGAGAATGTGTGATTTCCTCCTTCCCTTCCCCCTTGTAAATACTGAAGGCTCCCTTATTTAAGTTCTCGTTAGTTCTGGAATCCATGCATAGTTGTTCTCACATGTACTCGAATCAATCTGTATGATTTTTCTTTTAAAAAATATATGTCTTATTTACCATACATATTTTTTTTTAAAAATCATCCAGATTGATTCGAGTACCTGGACGATAGTTGTTCTGCTATCCTAGACAGTAGACATACCTTTACGTTTTCAAAATCTGTTATGTCAACAAAACCAGCAAGGCTTACAGCCACGAAGGTGAACACTAATGATAGAATGTTGATATGTACACGATATAAGGGTTGTAATTCGGCGATCCACCTAAAGCCGCGTTTCCAGTTATACAACTTATATATGTGACCTCAGACGACTCTACAGTGGTCGGAGATGTGACCTTTGACCCAAGATCATCAACATGGCGGCGCCATGTGTACGCGTATGAGCGCGATCGACGATCGAGCTTGAGACAACCCCGGGACACAACGTCGTCGTTCACATATTGTCGCAGTCATCGTGATGGCTAAAACCACGAAAACCAGAAGTGATGTGGCGGTACGTTTTAATATTCTCCTAAGTGCTTTTTAATTTACATGTTGAATTTCGACCGGGTCTAGTTCACAGACACAAAACCGGGGACCGGACCCGAGATGTTTTCAGAATGTAATTTGTAATTCTCGACACTGCACTGTGTGAGAAGAGCCACTGGCTCAACAGTCTATCGAGATTAAATAAAGTCAAATAATAATAATAATAATGATAATAATCTATAATTGTAAAATTATCGACAACAGTATTGACAGGCCATTCAATTTGATATTCGAGTATCTGTCCCAATAATGTAAGCTTTGCTAGAATCATTGACCTTGACCTTCTAGGGCATATTGTAAGAAATGTCAACCATTAGTCACACAAAATTTGTGGAGGGGGCCATCAATCAATCAATCAATAAATCTATCAATCAGCCAACTAAATCAATCAATCAATCTTATTGCATAACAACATGCCATAGCAAGCATGGTATTGGTAAAGCATACGAAAATAACATATATACAGAAGTCAAGTTAATATCTGTATCTGTATCTGTATCTGTATCTGTATCTGTATCTGTATAAGTACTGGAAACTAGCTCACTACTGAGCAAAATTTGTCCAGGGTAAGTGAGTTCAGTCATTAGTGCCTGTGGGCTGCAAGTGCAGTCTAAAATTGTTCTGTTGTGTTGCTAGTGACAATGTTTATCAGTAACCAGTTCCAGTCTACAATAGTTAATGGTATGAATGAATGTTTGCATGTTTCAGTTTTACACATAGGTATTTTAATTGCCTTTGGATGTGATCGCCTAGATGGTCTAGTATTAAATGAAAATGGCGTGTCGGCAGGAATGGCTACAAGGCTTTGTACAATCTTGTAGAGGAGCACTAAACGCTGATCTCTCCTGCGTTCTACCAAGGGTTGCCAGTGAAGATCATGTATCATTTTTGTAACACTGCTGTGTCTGCTGTAGTCATTATAAACAAACCTGGCTGCTCGACGTTGTATCCCTTCAAGTCGATCAATATCCTTCTTAAAGTAGGGGTCCCAAACCACTGACGAGTAGTCTAGGAGAGAGCGGACTAGTGATATATAGGCTGTTACTTTGAGATTTTTTGAACAACACAATACAATACAATCCTTAAGCCAACTGCTGGAGGACCAGTGTGCCCTCTAGTGATAGCCAAATTTTGTTGTTGTGAGTCAAAATGAGAAAAACTGGGATTTCTTTTGAGTCACCGTGCACCACATAGTTAGAGATAGGGGAGCACCACATTTTGGTACGTCACTAGAAATTGTGTACATCAGTGGCACGTCAAATTGGCTTAGAGGGCTGCATACACTGTAGAGGACTTTTTGATTTACGTCAACAAGAAGTTTATCATCTAAAATATGAAAAAAATTACTTTTGTTATTTAAGGAATGAAAATTTGAACTATTTAATGACAGAAGAAGAAAAAAGTGCCCTTTCATTTGTATATGAGAACAAAGAATTAAATGATGGAATTCATCTACCATATTTTGACAAAATTTACAGAATCTTTCCTCTACAGGAATCTTAGGAGTACACCGTCTACCCGACTCAATTTGAATATTATAATCCGAAATTCAAATGTAGTCACTAGTTTTCTACAAACAGGATTTTTTAATTTGCAGAAGATATTTTGTCAAAATCAAAAACTGTTTTAAATAGACTATATGTTTTCATTTTGTTTTTTCTAGTGTCATGTAATTCCCTGTACCAAGAACCTTCTTGATTGTAGAATCAAACAAAGATTTGACCAAATACTGTTCTCACAATATTTATCAAGTAAATTTCTTATATACGATTCTCCATTTTGAATATCGCATAGAAGACATGTAGGCAGCTCTCAATAAACAATTTGATGTTATATTTGATGTATTCAAAGAGGACATGTGGTGTTTGAAATACTTTTGAATAGACACAGGACTAAGATTAGTCTGTAAGGTACGCCGTGACAGTGCGCCCTCAAACATCGGCCATGAGGGCGAAACGTCACGACGTATCTTACAGTCTAGACTAAGATTGGAACATTACCCAGTTTATCCTGGCAAAGTGCTCCATGTATGTAGGGAATGACTAAAGGTTGAGAGGTGTAAACAGTACATGTGGACATAGATTCAGTACTGTATTGGTTTCGCTACGTCGCTCTCTGTTTGTCTTTGCAAACCTCGTAAGAAAATAAAAAATAAAACGAAAAATGGTGAGTAACACAACATAAAATATAAAAAGTATTGCAAATAAAAACAAAGCTATAATTATTACTGAAGCGTATGTGCACAGTGCCAGGATATGATTTTTATACTTACCTTGTTTTGCTCACTCCTTTTCTCTTTTGTGTGGCAGATTCAAGGAACTAATGACAGCAGTGTCGTCAGCAAGTGTTCTATGATAGCACAAGGCTATTTCCAAGATGATTTCCTAAGACATTTTGTCAGCAAGACAAGACGACGATCCCCACTCATTAACAGAGGTTACTATATCAGGGCAGCAGCAGTGAATCTCATCCTTAAGAAATTTTTGAACACAACTGTTGACTCAAAGCAACCGTTTAAACAGGTATAAACAATCTCTATTGATCTATCTTCTATTTCATTCATCTGGATGTAAAGACACTCCTGCTACATTGGTTGCAATGCCAAAAAGACTCATTTATAAAACTACTTAAGTACAAATATTGACTATGTTGTGAAATCCTCAAGCAAAAGGTAAAATTACCTCCAAAGATTCGTCCACAAATCATATCCACAAAATGTCTAGCATATCATTTGTAAAAGTAGGTGGCCACATGCCTGGGTAATAACCTGTATAGCGCCCCCAACAGCCAAACCAGCCTTACTCATGGGTCTATCTTGTTTAAGTATTATAGTCCTGTGATCTTTTTTTTTGTCAAAAAGCCCCTTAGAAATGGGTAGATGTTTGAAACCTTAGAGGCATAGCCCTGTCTAAAATTTATCCAACAACGCCACCCACAAAAGATCTACATTGTAATAGGCAATTGAGAAGAAGAAGAAGAAGAAGAAGAAGAAGAAGAAGAAGATGATGATGATGATGATGATGATGATGATGATTATGATGATGATAATTAATGATGATGATGGTGGTGGTGGTGGTGGTGGTGATGATGGTGATGGTGGTGGTGGTGGTGGGGATGGTGATGATGATGATGATGATGTGATGATGATAATTAATGATGTGACAACGATGATGACAATGGTGGCGGCAGCGGAGATGATGGTGATGACACAAAACAAAAAACAAAATACAGTAAATCACCATACTACATCCATGGTTAATATTTCTAACCTTCATTTTCAAATGCTAGGAAATTTTATGTTTAATGATAATCGTGGCATATATTAACCAAGGAAACATGATTCCAACAAAGCTTTTTTGAAAGTTAGATATATTGAATATCCTAGCGACATTTTTTTCTACATGGCACACTTCTTTCTTTCATGAGTTTCACAGACTTCATACGTCCTTAGAGAATAATTGTACTTGCATTTTTGTTGTTGTAGATAGTTTCACTTGGAGCTGGTTTTGATTCGGCCTACTTCCGACTGGAAGCACAAGGACTGCTGAAACACTGTCAGTTCTTTGAGGTTGACTTCATGGATGTTGCTCAGAGGAAGGCAAACATCATTGAATGCCAACCTGATCTGAGTAAACTTATCAGAGATTTAGTTAAAGATGAAGCAGAATTCACCAAAGGTAATGTATGATGAACTTTTCTGAAGAATGTTTGCATGTTTCAGTTTGAATTGGTGTGTGTATAGGGCATTTCACTTTCATGGCAGCAACAGTTTAAAATTACTTCGTTAGTGATGTACTCGCAATTTCACATACATCAGATCGCCACTTGTACATGTAGATTTGGGACCTAAGCAGCCTTATTGACAGAATAATATATATATAGATAGAAACACACACACACACACACACACACACACACACACACAAACACACACAAACAAACACATATATATATAAATACATATATATGTCAATACATATATACATTTATAGATAGATGTTTTTGTGCATATATGAATATTTCATGTATGTTGCTTATTTTGCATTAAAGCAGGAGTCTTGTGAAAAGTCAATGAAGTATACAATAGACACCGGTGTCTATTGTACTTATGCCTGACAAGTTCACAGGATGGCAGGATTAGTCCATCTCACCCTTGCTAGACTAGATTAAGATAAAGTACACACTGTCTCACCCCTTGCCAGGCTAGGTGATGATAATACTGAGATAAAAGTGTACACATTCGGATGGGGACACACACAGCATGCAGTGTTCACGGCGAAACAAATAAGCCATACAACATTCACAAGCCCTGATAGGGCTGAGCAACGAGACGTGTCTTATATTATAGTGTAGCTCATATGAAGATATGTGTAAAATTCGTTTTTTAAATGTTTACCGTTTCTTTTGAATGGTAACAGTTGTGCCCTTCGTCGTTAAACCCTTACTGTGCAGTCACTACTCCATTCATGGTACAGTAGTATGACTTATTTTCGCCACAACTATTTTTCTCCGTAATTAAGTTCTCGTAATTTTGGCAAACTATTTTGGTCCTCTTGCATTTCATTCTTGAGACCATGGAGGCTTCCCACATACTTCCATGTGCAGGCATATGGTTTCTGACTCTGCTGGACTGGTTTTACTTGAACTACAAAGGTCAACCCAATGATCACACCTTCTAAATCCCCCTTTGTCTTACACTATCCAATACTGATAAGACTTCAGCATCAACTCAGACAAGGAGTTGGTTATAACCCGCTACACAAACTTTAATATTAGCTCCAGTAGAGGACTGCTAATCCCGTACATGTCGAACAATGTGTCAACATTATGACAGATAAAGGGCATAAGTATATTTCTCCTGCATTCAAAATTCCATCTTGTTAGGGAAAGTTACAAAGAAGGAAAAGGAAATATCATAACTTCATGAAAAATTAGCAAGGTGTTGAAATACAAAGAATCTATGTTGATACAAGTATTTCCAATGTAGGTATATGTATCACCATTTTTATCAATTTTAATCTTTGCTTCTCTTTATGCAAGAAAGAAAGTTCATGGACTCTGGGTTCATAGTTTCAAATGAAATTTCTACTCATAGAGTCAAAAACATCATTTTTGCTGACATCTGGTTAGTATCATTATGAATGTACCACAATTATTGGCTCATGTCATATGGATGAGGCATATGGTTATGAAGCGAGATAAAGTGATGTACATCTGGGAGCTTGATGCCAGTGTCCCAGTCACTGCATTGCTCTCTTTATTGTAATGTTTATATTTTGTTTTTCCATTTCAGGTGTGGTTTTAAAGTCAGTAAAGTACACCCTGCTTGGAATTGATATGACAAAACTAGATGGCCTAAGTAATGCATTGCAACTGTGTGGAATTAATTTCAACTTACCAACACTGTTTTTATCTGAATGTGTAATGACATATATGCCAGTTAAAAGGTAAGAATTATATCAGTAGTCAATCTGATTAAAATCTGATGTGGTGAAAGCGGTTAAAGGTTTTTATTTTAACTTCTATTTCCACCATTTTATGTGGTTTGTTTTGTTTCAAGTGATCGTGGGAAGGTGGTGATCACCTGGAACAAAATAAATGATACAAAATGAAGGAAATAGAGGTAAATAAAAACATTTAGCCACTTTCACCACATCAGATTTTCATCAGATTGATCAGCAGTGTACTTAAACATGGATATTTTGTATTCTTCTGGTCATCTAAAAGATTTGTTTCATAGTTAAGTCCTTATATGTGTAAGTTCACAAAATAAAGTTTGTGTTCATGAATCAATATTCAAATATGTACAACTTCGGTTGCATCTGAGTGCAAAAATGTCTTGAATCTAGTTTTGCACCTGAGAGAGCTTCTTGAAGAAGTTTGGATTAAATTGAATGGAACTGTAATTATTAAAAAGAAAAAAACATGCATGAATTACAAGCAGAATATAAAAATGCCCTAGATTGAATTAACAAACTAAAAGTTTGAAAATGAATAAACTAACTAGTTTAAATCCACTGCTAATTAAAAGAATGGTATCAATTAATAACATATGCAACTTAACAGTGACTCGTATAATATATATTTATATAGTAGTTGAGCTTTGTAAACTTGGATCAAGTTTGGTCATTTCTGTGTTGAATGAAACTTTAAAATTGCCTATGGAATTATCAAATCAAATTCATGAATCTTCTTTTTCATCCAATGGTTCTTTTTGGTAAAAAGTGTAAGAATACTAGAATATCAGATATCTGATCTAGTTTGTATAGTTTTTGAAAATATAATGTGTATTAGGAATAGAGTTAACTTTTTGAAGTCTGGTTTTAAGTGATTACGTGACCATTCCTCAATCTTCCACCTATTATCTACAGCATACCGGTACCATTTGGTGACTCCCACTCTTGTTTGTTTGTTTGACTTTATTTAAACTTGATAAATTGCTGAGCCAAAGGCTCTTCTAACACAATGTCGAGTAAGGGAAATTTACACTATGATTAAAATCCGATGTATTGTACGCTTTGGGATTTCTTTTTGGCTGTGTAGGTTTACTGTCATTTGTTCTTGCGTGAGCGCTTGTTACATATATCAGACACAACACCATAGGTGTTCCTGTACCAAATCTTGTATGAGTAGCCGAGATGAGTAGCCAATCAGAATTTGTCTTACAACAACAAGTTATTTGCATCAATAATGACACAATTCTTACATTTTTCATTTTTGCATGACTTCCATATTTATACATTCATTATCTTATTGAGTTGAAGTAATGAGTCGATTTCTTTATGATTTTATTCAGGTCTGATGAGTTAATTGCATGGGCTGCCAAATTCTTTAATAATTCTATGTTTGTTACTTATGAACAGGTAAGACAGTTAGCACTATCACATACATCTAGAGAGTAGTCGATAGAGTGATATACATCTAGAGAGTTAGTAGATTGAAATTGAAATTTATCTCACCAGAAAATGAAAACAAAATATACATTCTTTGAAAGTAATAATACAAAACAGAATTCTGGCGAGGGTCATGGAAATAGTTACACACACACACACACACACACACACACACACACACACACACACACACACACACACGCACGCACGCACGCACGCACGCACACACCGTCTTCAACAGGATATCTTCAGCAGCTGCTGTGAGGATATGTCATGCATTAATGTTGATTGAACTGAATTAGAATGAAAATGAAGCTTCGATCATGATATTTACAGCTTTCTCAGTTGACTATGTTTTATTGAAATTATTTTTGATCATTTTGTGTATCATTTTTTTTTCCTGTCTTTGTTTCCCTGACAGATTTTACCATATGATGCATTTGGCATTGTCATGTAAGTTGTTTGTCTTTGTTCTGGTCAAACAATTCTTTCCCAAATGTTGTCTATAAGATATGACATGTCAAGCCACACCTAACAGCTGCAAACACTCAAAGGGTTTCACCAATGCATGAGGGTGCCCTTGTCACAGTATACCTTACAGAGTGTCCCAAGATAGACATGAAATGTACAGTTGCACTACATGAATTTGTCAATATGTTCATTCTCTTAGCATTTCAATGTCAGTCAGTAAGTCATATGTATACCTCACCCCTCTCCCCAATGGGTGGGGGGGGGGGGGGTTACTTGGCTAAGTAATAGATAGTCATGTGTATCCTGACAGATTGAAATTTCAAGCACAAATGCTACAAAAAATGTTAAAAATGGGGTCAGAAGTGTACATGACTGTTAGAAACTAAGGGTCAAATGTCTGTGTCAAATTTTGCCTGAAAATAGCATTCAAAAGCCTTGGAAAAATTTTTGAAATTTAGTTTCTGGAAAATATAGAAACTATGTCTAAAGAAAATTTCAGAAAAATTTGAAAACCAGCAACTTGGAAACTACTCTCTCCAAAATATGTTGTCAAAGGTCGTGCACTGTGCATGCATTCAAAGCGGGGTCAAACCCCTACATAGTGCTTCAAAAATTAAGAATCAAAAGTCAAAAAAGAGGAATCAGAACCACGGTACAAATGTATATACAATCAAGAATGAAAAGTCTACACGAGTCAAAAAAGGATTCACAACTACAGTACAAATGTATATACATACTAGTATGACTCTCATCGCTAGTTGATGTTGGCTGGATCGATGTGCCACCAGTGTAATGCAGATTGTACAATAGCAAATGTTCAGTTGGTGATAAAAAATGATGTTTTATTTCTACCATACCAGGCGTGGTCATTTTAAATCATTAGGATCCGCACTACAAGCTATAGAGTCCTATCCCACAATTGAATCTCAAAGACAAAGATATCTGACTCAGGTGAGTTAAAAGTATGTGGTCCAACTTGAAACGCCATTTTTTGCCAAAAAAAATTATGTCAAATTCATCTACTATGATGGCTATGTGATAATGTCATTTTTTGTCTTGAAGTGTGTGTAAGACCACCCTATATCATTGACTTGTTTTACACAGGTAGTGTGTGGGTCATTCTGCAAAGCATGCTGGGACAACAATATCTCATTCCAGTTCATGCTCAATACAAGCACATATAGTTAACATTTACTTGGTCATGTGGACAGCCTTATTCATCTTTCATATTCTTTTGTTTGTTTGTTTGTTTGGAGAGCCCACTGACAAGGACTTGTCAGAAATAAAATCTATATAAAATATGCAATAATGGGTAGTGACACAATACATGAGTTACAAGTGATAACATACGTACGTACACACATACATACATGTACGTCTGTGTGTGCATGCGTGCGTATGTAAGAACAATGTACATACATACGTACATCCATGCATGCATGCATGCATCCATACATACATACATGTATGTATGTATGTATGTACATACATGTACATACATACATACATACATACATACATCAAACTAGCATGCATACAGTATTATCTGATTCTCTGTATAATTTTATCTACTACAGGGATGGCAGGTTTCCATGGCAATGGATATGAATGAACTCTACAATAGGTATTTGTCCCCTGATGAAAGACAAAGAATTGAGACTCTTGAACCTTTTGATGAGTTTGAGGTAATGTTCTAGTAATTCCAAAAGATTGCACAATCTTATAGAGAAAATGACCATTGGATCAAAGCATAAAAGTTTGCCTACTTGATCCAAATAGTGAATCAAACATCTATCTTCAAGCATAAAAGTATAATAGGGTACATGTAAGCAAGGCAAAGATTATCAAATATAGAATTATATGAATGATTTATTGTAGATTTTTATTGAAGATAGGTTATTGAGAGTCTAAATGTATCACAGAAAAACGAGAAATCTCTTTCCTTAGAATTCCATTACTACTTCCTTGTTTAATGAAGAGAACCAGCTTGTTGCAATCTTGTTTGTTGTAACATTTTGAAACATTGCACCCTTTCAATTGTTATGTAAATTGGTGTCTCATTTATATATGATTATCACCATGAAAGATAATTTGTGTTGTTATTTCTTACTGTGTTATTTTACAGGAATGGCATTTGAAATGTTCTCACTATGTAATTGTATGTTCATTTCGTGGAGATTTGGCCAAGTCATTTGACACTATGCTAACTGAACTGCAGAGCATTAATAACGTCAACACAAGTACTGATCCTGAGATTGAGTTCTCTTGGCAGAGGACTGATGCTTGTCAACTGATCAGAAGATTTGGTCATTCATGCTGTCAGCTTCAGAGTGGTGATTTGGTAGTAACTGGTGGATTTGGAGAAATAAGTGATGACGGAAAACATGTGAGACTTGACGATGTCTTGATTCTTGATAACGAGAAAAAACAACTTTGTTGTGTACAGCCTAAACACAATAAAATAGGTGAGTGGTTTTTTCACAAGAACTTCGTTAAAGCATGGCTAGCTGCAACTGGGTCGATTTTTGAAAATATGTTGATAGATATAATGACTAGATACTCTCAATACACTATGAGTTGTGTTGTATCGGTAAACTTGCCTGTGAAGCTGTGCATGTAGACTGCCTGCCAACAGTCATGTTGACTTTCTTGTAATTTATCAAATTAATACTATTTTTGTTGATAAAATAGAATTAAAATATGGTGTGCGTTGTATGTTAGTAGAACTCAAGATGACATCAGATTATATATTTATCTGTTCGACTCGGCGAGTAGCACGCATTCTGTATAGAATTAGTTCTGCTTGCAGACAGTGCACAGGTCTAGATTACTGACATGGAGAAGGGAGCGACAGTTGTCAGAATCGAGTCCCGAATGACTCCGTATGCAAGCAGGACTAGTATAGAATGTGCACTCTATATTCTGATTATTATATCGCATGTTATAGGTTATGTATATGCACACAATTAGTAATTAATAAATAAATATTTCAGAAGGTTTTTTAGGAATATGACAAAATGTACTACTGCACATGTAACGAGGTCAGAAAACATAACGAATTTGAATTTATAAAATATAATCATTCACAAAATACACAATGAAAGAATATGACCACTGACTGTGTTAACTCGGAAAATTATTTCATTATTTTAAAAAGGACCACCAGGAACAAATTTGCATTTGGCAAAGTTTGGAGAGTTGTGAAGAATTTTAATTTTCGAGGAAATTTATTTTGAGGCACATTCTAATAAAAAAGATAACTTTTCAACATTTTCATCTTTTTTCAGACACAAGACTTTTTCATACTGTAACAGCTCTATCAGAGAATAAGCTTTTAATCTTTGGTGGAAGAACATCACCTACAAAACCAGTACAAAATAATGAATTGATCTGTTTAAGCAAGGAAATTGAAGGGTGGTGTTATGACTGCAACAAGTTGCAGTGTTCTGGGGATGTTCCCATGCCAAGATGGCGACATTCTGCATGTAAAATTACCTTAGGTGAGAGTGAATGTGTTGTGATATTTGGAGGAAGGAGTACAGAGATACGAACTCTTGGAGACTGTTATATGTTTAACAGCAAAAAATTCATATGGCAAAAGGTAAGATTACTGGCTGCCAGTCACAGTCACTTGTGAACTAATATTCCATTCCAGGACTGTGATATTCTGGTCTAGGGTGATCATAATACAAAATTATGACGTATTATAGGTATTTACGATATTCAAGAAATAACGGTACCATTATCGGTCTTTGTGTCAGTTTATTCGCCACATATCACAATATCACAGTCCTGGAATGGAATATTGGTTCACAAGTGACTGTGCTGCCAGTGGTTCAAAAATTGAATGTTTTCCAGAAGCACTCAATTCAAATACAATTTTGACTTCAGACTATAGATGAACGGATCCTGTTACAAACAGGGGAAGTAAACAAATGAATTGCATTAAAAACTCTTGGCACAGCATGTTGGAAATACAGAGAGACAAATATTACATTCCATTATTTAAATAAGAACAGTTGTATGGCCTCTTTGCAAAATAGTTCACATTCACAAACAAATTTGAAGTTCCCCTGGCAATTCATGTACATGTAAAAAGGCCATAAAAGTGTTCTTGTCAAGCGATGAAATGTAATACAAGTCTCTGCTGTTCCAACATGCTGTACCAGGTGTTATTAATCCAATTCATTTGTTTATTTTCCTGTTTGTAAAAGGTTCTGTTCATCCACTGATGTCTGCAAGTGTACTCCCTAAAAGAGTAAAGGGGTTGTGATGCAATTATTTCCTTTTCAGTTCATGGATTTTTACTTGATTTTGGTAAAAAGACAGGGACACTTCTGCTGTCTCTATGATAAATATAGCAATATATCACTTATTGAACAAAACAATTGCGTTCAAGTTAAAGTATTGTTGAGATAAATAAAATATCATGTTTGCTGCATCATATTGACTAACTCTTTATATTCAACAGAATATCACAAAAAGAAGGTGAACAATAGTTTTTGTATTTTGATTTGATTTTTAATAACATATATTTTTACAGCTCACACTTGAAGATGATTCTCAAAGTCCAAGAGCCAGACATTCACACTCAGCAACTACTTATAAGAAGAGTAAAATGATAATAGCAGGGGGTCTAGATGCTGACCAAAAATCCTTGAATTCAGTATATATCTTACATTGTGATAAAATACAAATGTCTTGGGAGAAATTATTACTCACTCCAGAGATGCCACCCAGGTATGAACACTTTCAAATGTCAAATCAGTGTGTGTGCTAAGTTTTTAGAATGCTGAAGAGGGGGAAATATAGAGTAAAAAACTTAGAGTTTCCCCCTTATTGAGTAGCTTAATTTTGGCAGGGAACCACTTTAAAATGATAGACAATTTTTCACATGAACACAAACAATTTACACCATAATTTGATAATGAGCAATAGGTTAGAGTTTCATGGCCTGGCAAGAGAATACTGCAGTAGATGTTATGCACTTGTTTCATTTTATAATGTTTCATTTCATTTCATTTCATTTCATTTCATTTCCTTTTCTTTTTCCTTTTTTTCCTTTCCTTTCCTTTCCTTGCCCTTCCTTTCATTTCCTTTAATTATGGTTAGTTTGGTGTGTTTTGATTTTGATTTTATATTATCCAAATAGTTAAAGGTTTGAAGTAGTTGTAGGGTTTTCATTGCAAAATAACAATATTGGCAAATGAAAGCTGATGGAATAGCATAGATAGGCCTAACAAAAAAAAATTGTGTGGTTCCGATTACACTCAATTTTAGAATAGGTGGGGTAGGTAGATTTGTAAATTTATTTTTTTTAATTTCTTTTTTCAAGTGTGAGTGTCGAGGTTCAGGTATGTTTTTCATTGTTTTCCATATGGTCTCTGTGTTATTGGCTTCTTCTCATCAGATGTACAGCCATTACAGATTGCAAGAACAGTTTTATATTGTCTTTTTAAATTGATGTCAGTTTCTGCATCCACTATTTCTTGAGAAGACTTCACAATTTCCACAATTCTATTATTTTTTTCTGAAATACATAAAACAAAATTTAGGGTCAGCATGAAAAGATATTTGGGGTCGGGTAACTGGACCCAAACAATTTTTTTTATTTGGCCTTACTGAATCTGAAGTCAGTTCCAAATTATATGTAATTATCTTTTGGTTATGAAAAAGATTTGAAATTACACTGTCCAATGAGATGCCATTTCTTTATGTAAATAAATATGAAATACACACTTATTTAGTGTCATTAAAATCTGATGTGAGAATACAACAAGATTTCTTTTGGTTACCTGTACTTCACCTTTGCATCAGATCAACTCAAAATGAAGGAAAAATGAAGGTAAAAAGAAATCTAGCTATATTACTACACCAGATTTTAATAAGATTGAATTTGAGAATTTTGTAGTTCATTAAACACACTATGTATCATGTCTCACATAATAATTTGTGCAATGAATTCAAAATCATTGAGAATTACCTTTTGGTTATTGTTTTCATGATATAGATAATTTGTGGGTTCATTAGGCCAAAAAAAGGAAAGAATTGTTTCTGGTCAGGACATTTTGTCTAAAATGGTGTAACGACGTGAATTTTTTTTTATTGTGTGTTAGTGTGTGTGTGGATGTGACAATATGCAATCATCCGTTATGTCAGTTACAATCTTTTGGTGCATCAGTCATCAATCATTCATTTAGGTCACCTAACTGATGCCACAATATCTCTCTATCTAACCCTACCAATGATGAGTAAATATGAGCAGGATTAGACAATGTCATTAGGCCTAATAAAAAAACATTGTGTGGTTCCGATTATACTCAATTTTAGAATAGGTGGGGGTAGGTAGTTTTTAGTCCCTGTCGGATGAAGTCCGGGACGGGGACTTATGGATTGGGTTCTATCCGTCTGTCCAGAGCCATTTCTTGGAGATGTTTGGACCAAAATTTTTTTCAAACTTGGTACGGGGCAACATACTATGGCATACATATGCACATCAATTTATTTCATCATACGATCCAATATGGCCACCAAGCAGCCATTTTGTTTGCGAATTTTCCCTGTCTAAAGCCATAACTCAGACATGCTTGAACAAATCATTCAAAGTTGGTATTAGGACAGTGTTCTATGACATACATGTGCATATTCATTGTTTGTGTGTGTGGATTTTTGCGATTTTATTATTTTTTTTCTCAAATCAAAAAAAAGTCTAGGGTCGGCAGTGAAAAGCCAGGTGGGATTGGGTAACTGGAAGCAAGCAATTATTTTTTTTTTAGGCCTTAGGTAATTTTTCATAGTAAACAACAACAACAAAAACATCAAAACATTTAGATTCATATGACTACATATTTTTGTAAATGCTTTAGGAATGTAATATCTCATTTGCCCACAAAATATGGCTTCTTGAGCTCCTTAAATTTTGAACTAGCACAAGAATTTTGTAAGCCATAATTTGTAGTTTCAAATTGCCAAAATAAAGTCCCTAAGCTGATAATGAACTTGGCTTTCCTAGTCACTATTTAAGAGTCTTATACCTATAAACTGACAGTGAACTTGTCACTTTGTAACCTGGTAGTGGCCATTGCTGGATTTCGTTCATTATCTGCTATAGAACTATAATAGAATAAAATGAAATGAAACGACTTTATTTCTATGGAAACGAAAATTACATTAAAAAAAGTTCCTTTAGTCATAGATACTCATCTCAATAAACATGAAATGGTTCCCTTTGTCTTTCTCCTAGCATCATTTACTTGTATTGAAGAGTCACTTTCTATAACAAGATCTATCTTCTTGCAGGTATGCCCATTCCTCTGACATTTATGACAATATTTTATTACTACTGGGTGGAGTTAGTCACATGTCTTCTCGTACAGATGGACTTACATTGATAAATTTACAGACCTTGGTATGCCAGAATTACTCTCTTCCTGTAAGTATCGATAATAACTCATAAACCTCTGTATACATTTATTATTATCATTATCAGTATTAAACTTTATTTCGGGAAAGAAAAGAACGCAAAATCACTCATAAACATCCCATAGATAAAAATACACACAAAACAGCATTTTAACAGAACTTAAAAAGACAAAATTGACAAATATACACATGAACAAATACAAGCATTTAAAAATACAACAGATCTCTATACAATTTGAAAATCCCTGAATATAGCATTGTATCGGAGTTAAGTACCGCTGCAATTAAACTTTTATGACTATTTCTAGTATGTTGTAAAAAATGTAAACCAGTTTACATCTGGGCTCCAAAAGTGGGGTTGCATGCTGTACAAACATTAGACTAGTGCTGCAATCATGCGAGTAAGTCATCAAAATATGGAAAGCATTGTTGTAACCAACTCTAAAGTTGTTAAAACACTTCTTTTTGTATAATGACCACAGCTGCGAGCAGTACATATTTGAGCAAAAAGTTCTAAACAATGTAGCTTTAACCTCAACTGAGCTTTGTGATGAGTCCTTCACTTTTGACCTTGACCTCTATCTTCAAGGTCAAGTAGCCAAAAATCACTATATTGCACATGCACAACTCTGATGTGCATGGGCCCATTTCAACCAAACCCTGCGTAAATATCAGATACAGTAGTCCACATATACACATCACTGTTTCATGACGTTCGTGTGAATGACTGTGGCCATATTTGTCGTAAAAATTCAGATTATAAATTATTAAAGTGTATGTAAATAGGTTTCCAATTTTTCCGACTTTTTGCCTGCAAATGATGTAGTTCTCATGGGCGATTAAAGATTTATATGACATTTTTGACAAGCTACGATATTAATAATGAAAAATAGATTTTTTTGGAAATCTGCGATGAGCATTTTGCTTCGGGAGTCTTTGGAAAATTGCGTCACAGCCGGAACACGATCGCGGTGTCCATGTTTTTTTAACCATGCCTGAACGTTGCGTGGTAGAGGGGGACGTCAATGATTGAGTCTACACTGATTTTCTCACAAAAGATTTGGAAGTTCTAATCAGTTTTAGAAAATGACTGATTTGACCCGAAGTTGAAGCTGGCCTCGTTCGACCAGGCGATTTTCCACAGCCAGTTAATGTGGCAGTTCTTGGTACTCACTAAAATCACACTTCAGACCCACTATAAAAGTTTGATGTTTTCAGATAACATGTAACTTGTGATTAATTCTATATTGTCATGTAATTTTGAGTGACAGTGAACTAGAATGAAGACAAGGCAAGGCATGCCGAGGCCATAAAGGCGTGCGGGTGAAGTTAAGAGCAGTACGTACGTACAGTGAATCGACCAAACTGTGTTTATTGGCCGACAGTTTACATGTAAACACAGATAACTAGTGTTAGTTATCTGTGATGTATCGACATGAACATGTCTTGCCATTTCCAAAATGCAAATATTTGGCAAGCAAAAATAATTAAAATAATTACAACTTTAATTTGGCTTCAGACTTTGCATTACGTTTTGCGTATCTTTCCCTGTTTTACATGTAAATCTGAAAAGGTTCTCCCTAGTCATGTCAGTGATCATACTGGGGTTGCTTTGAGTACAAGCGAGGTGAAGCATGTTGAGGTATTTTGTTGAGAATTATAAATATTGCGAAATGTCAAGTACAAGGTTTAAATACAATGGAATGATGAAAAAAAATTGGCCGAGTCTGCTGACATGCGCCGGTCATAAGACACTCCGTAAATTTAAATATTAGACGATGTTATGTCTACCACAAGTTGAATGTTGTTGACAATTAGCTTATGGACAGTGTTTTTGGTAAATTTGTTAGAAAATTGAAATTCGAATTGCCTCAAAATTATTTTAGATCCCTAGTTTATTTCATTCATTATTAAAATTTTCCAGGGGTAAAGCTGTAAGACACTGGAATTATTTATAGCCAACCTCAAAAATCCTTTGTGTGTGTGTGTGTGTAAAATGTGTTTTATAGTGAGACATCATATGAAACCACTGACCACTTTATTACATTGCTACCAAAATACCAACTAAAAAGAACAGCGGAGCTATTCTGACCGATAGGTCGCTCGTATAATTAATATAGTACTTTTGTCAAAAATGTCACACAAATCTTTAATCACCTATGAAAACTACGTCATTTGCAGGCAAAAAGTCTGAAAGTTTGGAAACCTATTTACATACACTTTAAGTTGAAATGTTAGGGACTGTATTTTCAACAAAGATAAAATATTGTGGTCAGGTGTAGTGTTTGTTAGTGAATGGTTGTTAGCAAGTGTTTATTATTGTCAACATTAATGGGGCTACTGTTTGTACATTTGTCACCAACCTGGTACTTATTTTAAATGTCAAATTTTGATATGGTGTTTCTCTACTCTTTTTCAGCAACTGGAACCAGAATATCCCATAATGCTTCATAATCATAGCTGTCATCTTCTATCCAAAACTAAAGTGTGTGTCATTGGGGGAGGTGGGAACTGTTTCTCCTTTGGAACTCATTTTAACACAACTCCAGTTATTCTCCATGTACCTGACATCTCAAATTAGCCATGTTTGAATCACACAACTTGCCAGAACATTGGCCGTATTACAATAAAGTCAGCTGTTGGTACAATATGGTAGTCTGAAACAACTGTTGTTTGGCTCGCAATCACATTACTAGATGTTGTAGTGTCAGTTTTAATGGTTACAGTAAAAGAATAAATCTGTATGTCGATCAAAGTTAATGACAGAGAATTAAGAATCAAGTGAAACAGAAATGTTGGACTGAAAGCATAACACAGTAACTGTTGTTAGTTGGAGGTAAAACCAGAATGATGAACACTGCCCAAAATAAGACAAACTTTGCCCAGAAGATGACAGACAGTGTCCCAAAGATGTTTGACTTTAGGTAAAGTATACATATATGCACATTCAAGGTAAAATCTGTAAAATACATGTAATAAAACAAGTTATATTTTATATCAACACAGTGTCCCACCCTCTGTGCATGTGTGTGTTTGTGTGTGTTGAAATGATTTTTATAGTTGTGCCATACATGTCATAGGTTGGTGTATGTGTGTGTGTGTGTGTGTGCATGCACTCGTGCATGTTGAAATCAATTATTACTACTTGCTCATTATATTCAGATAGTGGTATGGCTAATATAACTCAAATAATTTGCATAATTTACCAATTTGTTGATATCTCATCAATTGCAGATCAGATCATCTTACTTGATGGTTATATTGAATCAATGTCATGACATTAGATTTATGACATATAGGATTTGTCTATGACTGCCTCATTTGCATATTAGTTATTTCTGCTAGTATTTATTATAATATACCTAGTGATAATGCTGTGACATGATTTGCTAGAAGCAGTCACGTGATAGGAAAATAGAATGACTATTTCCCTAGGGGAATACTAGTAGTTCTATCAACTATTACATGGTCACGTGACTACCACGAGTTCACAGCAGGTGAAAACATAGGGGGCTCGTCTTCCAACAGTGAATAAGTTGCAATAATAAACAAGTGATGTAGAATATACAATAAAATGAGATAAAATGAATTAATACTTAGTCTGGGTTCTTTTTTTTGATAGATCGAGAATGTGCGACTTGATGAGTTAGATGGATTAAACGTGTGTACAAATAATGGCGCATGTGCACAACGGGTTAGCTATTTATAGAACGCCGACATCATTCCACAGTTGATGATGGGCAGGGGAATGGGCACGCGCTTCAACAACACTGTCACCTGTGCACAAATATATAAATGTAGGAAAGGGTTGAAGCTTCCCAGGCCAAACAATTCTAGTCAAACCACAACAAATCAAAAACCACAAAATCAAACCCCAAATACACAACACCTTACGATCGACAACATAATTGAGTAACCTCACAACTAAAATAGAGAACACCAAAGACGCAAATTAAAAAGATACGCTCAAATGTATACATTTTTTTGCCGATTTTAGGAACGTTCAGGCAGAGGTCGAGCTCTTTACAACATCCGGGTCTTATACAGTGTTCAGCGCGTACAAAGACGCGCCACGACTACAGCCTGAGGTGTATTTGCGATACCCAATGTGAACATAAAGTCGTCGGAAGTTATAATTCCTTATAATATAAGTTGTGGAAAAATCAACATTCGCCATGGTAACTGTTCAACAGAGTAAACAGTACACCACAACTCAATTTTTACGCAACTATCATGCTTTAAGGAATTATAACTTCCTACGACTTTATGTTCACGTGTTCAGCAATAAATAACATCTCTTGGCCCTGCCAATCGTACGCTATGATCAAGTTTATCGGATGGATGGCATGAGTTTGATACGTAGAGGTACTTTTATTTTTATTTGATAAATTTTATTCTATCTAAAAATCACATCGATTATCAATGTAGCAGCCGGCAAGCTTACTTCCAATTTTCTGTCGAGCTCAGATCTCCGAACTTACACAGCCCGAGCAAATATGATTAAAATGACGGAACAAAAGTCGTATTCAGACAAATTCTACTTACGTTTAAACTAAATTTGATATAACATGAACATCGCAAGGTTATAACCGATAATTTTGGTTGAGAAACCATAGAACAGTATGACTGACACCGTGTTTGTAGTAAGCTTGGCCTTGCGACAGGTCACAAGATTACGTAATTTGCATAGCCGTCGGGCGCCAGTTTTTAATACGCGATGAAGAATATAGTGCGATGAAATGATGCAGTATTTGTAAAATACAATTTAAAATTTTAGAAAAATACAGGGGAATACTTATTTATGTGATAAACATATATTTCCATGAAATCAATGTTAGTTTTACGTCATAATGCTCCTCGTATGATTCCAGACTACAAATTCTTGCCAACCGTATACCGGCTCGAATTTGTATTAGTCCGCAGAATAATACGCGAAGCATTATGATGTAAAACTAACATTGATTCCATGGGATTATATATAATTATCCTTTATGATATATAGTGGTCTGAGGTATTTGATAAGAATACTATCTTATAAAGAGATGACTGTGCAGTCTTTAGTCGTTATCATTATTCACCGTTTGCTATTACATCCTGGCATTATCAGTTCACCAGATGTCCTGCACTCATGCCATATAACACGTCAATTTAACATTGGCTGGCAGAATTGGTGTTTTTGAAATTTGCTTCTTTTAAAGGTCCAAGGAGCTAGTTACAATGGACTGCGACAGTCTGTAAGAGGCCCACGTTTTTAGCACAACTCAACTGATAAGGTTCAGAAGTGCTAAAGGCATGGCAAAGTGTATGTCTGTGTGTGTGTGTGTGTGTGTGTGTGTAAACAACTTAAAGTAAAAAATGGCTGGACCGATTGCCATGATATTTGGTGGATGTATTACCCTTTGGTGTCTATTTGGGAAATTGTTCAAATCAAAATGATCTTACCAACTGTATGTGGCGAGTCAAAAAATGTGATGTTTGGTCAAAAAACTTAAACTCAAAACTACTGAAGTTTGGTGGGAACGTTCTTAGAGGTGTGTAGATTAAGATTTGTACATGACATTATGATTCCTTCAGTAATATCCAAATCAGGGCTAAAATGTCTTTTTGGTCAAAAATCTTTAATTCCAAAAATACTAAGCAATGTACCAATGCCTTCTCAGAATTCATGAAGTACTGTTTGAAACATCATGTCAACAGATAGGCAGACAGACAGACAGACAGACAGACACAGCCCAACCTATGACATGTATGGCACAACTATAAAAATCGTGGCTTTGTAATTGTGGCACAGCTATAACCAGATGAATGTATTCCATAAGGACAAAATACAAGCCTAAAGATTGTCTATTTTTCTTGCACATATTATCAGAATGTAAGAGCCTGAGCTACCATGCATGACATATCTAAGTACCACTAAATTATATGAAATTTTAAGCCTGCATTCTTAAAGGTTTTACCCAATCACCAAAAAACCATTATCTATGCAAATGACTCTTTAAAAAGAATACCAAGTTATATTGAATGTGTACTTATTGTCAAGGTATGTACCAAATTATAAGAAATTAAAAGCTCTCTTTCTTAAGATATTGCATAATTACCAAAATCTTTTACTGTTGCAACAAAAAACATCATGTATCCGACACGTTCAGTCTGTTATCACCAGTAATATGACATATATTACATTATCAGTTCAGCAGATGCCAGGTACATGTGCCACAAGGGAGCCTTCAGTAAGCCTGACTGACTGACTCACTACAAAAGGATTTAACCCTCCTTCCTTACAAAAGGTAAAATTGATATATATTTTGGTATAACGGTACAGCTTGTAATTTTCATCTGAGGAAAGACTGTATGCAATATCGATATATTGATTGTTTCCGTGCACACTGAAGAGCTCCCAATGGATATGGTAAATCATCCCCACAAATAAAGAAAACGATAAAGAATATTAAACTAAAATACATATAACACTGATGAATATAGTAATTGTCTTTCGATATGTTGTCGTCACTGATTTTTAGCTCCCGTATGGGAGCTGATGTCGTGACTATGTCTGTCTGTCTGTGTGTGTGTGTGTCTGTCTGTGCAGACATTTTGTTCCACTGATATCTCAAAAAGTGCTGAAGCAAATGTTCTGTGATTTACTATGTGGCATTATCAGGCTGTAACTTAGCGCTGACTAGTTTTTAGTGGGAGTAGCTTGCATAATTAATGTTAATATGCATGCCTGTACATGCATAGCTACACCAAATTCAATGAAACTTGCTACATCTACACATCACGTGTAGAGGTACTTTTATTTTTATTTGATAAATTCTATTCGATCTAAAAGTCACGTTCATTATCGACGTAGCAGCCTGCAAGCTTACTTCCAATTTTCTGTCGAGCTCAGATCTGCGAACTTACACAGCCCGAGCAAATATGATTAAAATGACAGAAGAAAAGTCGTATTCAGACAAATTCTACTTACGTTTAAACTAAATTTGATACACTTTTTGTCATAAAACCTTAGCATTTGGGTGTTTGAGACACACACAATTCTTGTTCGAAACACACACAATCCTTGTTCGAAACACACACAATCATGGTCATAAGACCTTAGCATTTGCCGTTTTGTGCAACAATTTACTCTAAAACAGGTCACATCAAAAGATGCGTCAGTTCCAGGCGACAAAACAAACACTCCAGTCGAAACCACACCAACTTGTGTCTGCATCAACTCTCATTGACGGAACCCTTGATGTCTTATGTTTTAGAGTAAATTTTTGCAGAAAACAACCAAATGCTAAGGTCTTTTGACCAGAATTGAGGTGTTCGAAACACACTGAATCCTGGTCATAAAAGCTTAGCATTTGGGCATTTTCTGCAACAATTTACTCTTAAACAGCACACATCAAAGGGCCGTCAACACGGATTGACAGTTCGGGTAGTCTACATGACGGGTGTTTTCGGTGACCAACACCCCGTACAATTCTGACTCTCCGACGCCCCAGCGGTGGCAGTCGCTCGATCATGGATGGGTGGGTAACCCGGCCTGTTAGCGAAATTTCATATGTACCCCTTTTCCAGTTAATATTTCAATGAGAAATACACCCCCCTTTTTTTATATAGTGAATATGGGAGAAGAGAGAGAGAGAGAGAGAGAGAGAGAGAGAGAGAGAGAGAGAGAGAGAGAGAGAGAGAGAGAGAGAGAGAGAGAGAGAGAGAGAGAGAGAGAGAGAGAAATGGAGCATCGTACCCATATTTTCGGGGGTGATCTGAAAAAATACCCCATTTTTACGATTCCACGGACCTAGATAGCTGACGAGATATGCGAAACATCCATTGGACCGCGACCAAGAAAACAGGTCGTAAATTGTGATATTGCGAGTCACTTTCACGGTAGTCATGCTCGCAGACGGTGTACGCGTTTCGCTCAAGGGACGACTTATTCCGTATGCAAACAGGACTACTATCACGGCAGAGTACCATCTAATTTGGATGAAGAATCATTGAAGTTTGAGCGTATTATACACCACTTTTTAAAATTTGATGTAGACACTCGACGTATGTACTCTACGAAAAGACACAGCGAGAGAGGGGTGAAAAAGGAGACACGAGAAACATCAGTGGAAAGCGAGATGGTCACCGAAAACACTGGATATCGCGTAGACGTCTACTGACTGCTCGAGCGCTCTCTTCAACATTGAAAGCGGCATCTTTTGATGGTCATAAATGCTTAGCATTTGAGAGTTAATGTCAACAATTTACTCTGTTCCGACAGACCACAAGTTAGTGTGTCTTAGACACCACACGGAATTGTAACTGTGTGTAAAGCAGGATGCTTTGAAGAAGTCACCTCCGACTAACGCATCTTTTAATGTGTTCTGTGTTAGAGTAAATTGTAGCATAAAACGTCAAATGCTAAGCTCTTATGATCAGGATTCAGTGTGTCTCAAACAAGGATTGTGAGTGTCTCAAACAAGAATTGTGTGTGTCTCAAACACCCAAATGCTAAGGTTTTATGACAAAAAGTGTATAACATGAACATCGCAAGATTATAACCGATAATTTTGGTTGAGAAACCATAGAACAGTATGACTGACACCGTGTTTGTAGTAAGCTTGACCTTGCGACAGGTCACAAGATTACGTAATTTGCATAGCCGTCGGGCACCAGTTTTTAATACGCGATGAAGAATATAGTGTGATGAAATGATGCAGTATTTGTAAAATACAATTTAAAATTTTAGAAAAATACAGGGGAATACTTAGTTATGTGATAAACATATATTTCCATGAAATCAATGTTAGTTTTACGTCATAATGCTCCTCGTATGATTCCACAGACTACAAATTCTTGCCTACCGTATACCAGCTCGAATTTGTATTAGTCCGTGGAATCATACGCGAAGCATTATGATGGAAAACTAACATTGATTTCATTGGATTATATATAATTATCCTTTATGATATATAGTGGTCTGAGGTATTTGATAAGAATACTATCTTATAAAGAGATGACTGTGCAGTCTTTAGTCGTTATCATTATTCACAGTTTGCTATTACATCCTGGCATTATCAGTTCACCAGATGTCCTGCACTCATGCCATATAACACGTCAATTTAACATTGGCTGGCAGAATTGGTGTTTTTGAAATTTGCTTCTTTTAAATGTCCAAGGAGCTAGTTACAATGGACTGAGACAGTCTGTAAGAGGCCCAAGTTCTTAGCACAACTGAACTGATAAGGTTCAATAGTGCTAAAGGCACGGCAAAGTGTATGTCTGTTTGTCTGTCTGTCTGTCTGTCTGTCTGTCTGTCTGTCTGTCTGTCTGTCTGTCTCTGCGTGTGTGTGTGTGTGTGTGTGTGTGTGTGTGTGTGTGTGTAAACAACTTAAAGTAAAAAAATGGCTGGACCGATTGCCATGCTATTTGGTGGATGTATTACCCTTTGGTGTCTATTTGGGAAATTGTTCAAATCAAAATGATCTTACCAACTGTATGTGGCGAGTCAAAAAATGTGATGTTTGGTCAAAAAACTTAAACTCAAAACTACTGAAGTTTGGTGGGAACGTTCTTAGAGGTGTGTAGATTAAGATTTGTACATGACATTATGATTCCTTCAGTAATATCCAAATCGGGGCTAAAAATGTGTCTTTTTGGTCAAAAATCTTTAATTCCAAAAATACTAAGCAATGTACCAATGCCTTCTCAGAATTCATGAAGTACTGTTTGAGACATCATGTCAACAGACAGACAGACAGACAGACAGACAGACAGACAGACAGACACAGCCCAACCTATGACATGTATGGCACAACTATAAAAATCGTGGCTTTGTAATTGTGGCACAGCTATAACCAGATGTAAAATGAATTTATTCCATAAGGACAAAATACAAGCCTAAAGATTGTCTATTTTTCTTGCACATATTATCAGTATGTAAGAGCCTGAGCTACCATGCATGACATATCAAAGTACCACTAAATTATATGAAATTTTAAGCCTGCATTCTTAAAGGTTTTACCCAATCACCAAAAAATCATTATCTATGCAAATGACTCTTTAAAAAGAATACTAAGTTATATTGAATGTGTACTTATTGTCAAGGTATGTACCAAATTATAAGAAATTAAAAGCTCTCTTTCTTAAGATATTGCGTAATTACCAAAATCTTTTACTTTTGCAACAAAAAACATCATGTATCTGACACGTTCAGTCTGTTATCACCAGTAATATGACATATATTACATTATCAGTTCAGCAGATGCCAGGTACATGTGCCATAAGGGAGCCTTCAGTAAGCCTGACTGACTGACTCACTACAAAAGGATTTAACCCTCCTTCCTTACAAAAGGTAAAATTGATATATTTTGGTATAACGGTACAGCTTGTAATTTTCACCTGAGGAAAGACTGTATGCAATATCGATATATTGATTGTTTCTGTGTACACTGAAGAGCTCCCAATGGATATGGTAAATCACCCCCACAAAAAAAGAAAACGACAAAGAATATTAAACTAAAATACATATAACACTGATGAATATAGTAATTGTCTTTCGATATGTTGATGTCACTGATTTTTAGCTCCCGTATGGGAGCTGATGTCGTGACTATGTCTGTCTGAGTGTCTGTGTCTGTCTGTGCAGACATTTTGTTCCACTGATATCTCAAAAAGTGCTGAAGCAAATGTTCAGCGATTTACAATGTGGCATTATCAGTCGTGAACTTAATTAAGTTAATTAAGAGCTAATTTGCATAATTGATGAATGTTTGTAACTCAGGGTATGCATCCTGAAGGGCTTATCAAATTTGATAAAACTTGCTACATATATTGATCATACAGAGATATAATAGTTCTTAATGAAATTTAGTGCTGTCCATTAATTGCTCATTTGCATAATGAACGAACTTTGGCAATTAGCACCTATACCAAAAAAGACCACCAAATTCGATGAAACTTGCTAAAGACATTGACCGAGCAAAAATATGATGGTATCGAGTCAATTAATTGCTCATTTGCATGTTTAATGAACTTTGGCAATAAGCAAAGATATGATGGTATCGAGTCAATTAATTGCTCATTTGTATGTTTAATGAACTTTTGCAATAAGGATATATAGCCAGGACTGCACCAAATTCAATTGAACTTGCTACAGATATTGATTACACAAAGGTACGACAGTACAGAAAGACATTTCAAAGTCTGGTGTCAATTAATTGCTCAGTTGCATATCTCGGCGTTGTGTTCCCATTGTTTGACTCCATTCAGTATAAAGCTGAAGATTTTAGTACAGACATTAAATATGTCATTTTTTTTTGCAAGAGAATCCTCTTTGCGTGTTTCTTGTACACTGCCTTTGAACATTACTAATGCAACAGACACTTTTGAATGTTTCTGATTGATTAATCGAGTTCATCTAGTCTGCTAATTAAATTCTTTCGAGATTGCGCCACATGTTTGGTTAAAAAACTACAGTAATACTTCTTCTTCCGTTAAGGTTCAAAATAAATGAAGGCTCAGACCCTGAAATATGATGTGATGTATGCATGGCGTGCGAAATAAATTTAAGAATAAATACATAGACAAAGCTAAACTTCAGTGTCATTTCTGAATGCATCAGGAGTTGTTTTGTGTACAAAAGCGTCAGGGAGATGAGTCCAAATTCTGCACGTACGCCAATATCAGCATTTTATTCGAGACAAGCAGAACATTTCAAAAACACCAATTCTGTCAGTGACTTGTTATGTGGCATGAGTGCAGGAAATCTGCTAAACTGATAATGCCATGATATAATGGTAACAGTCACCTCTCTCTCTTTGAGATAGTGTTCTTATCAAATAGTAACAATCAAACCATGGACACGTCTACAACCAGTATTTGCATGAAGACCATATTTCTTCCTCACTTCAAAGTCGGGGAGATGAGACCAAATTCTGCACGTACGCCTGTATCAGCATTTTATACGTTATCTGGCATGAGTGCAGGACATCTGCTAAACTGATAATGCCATGACATAATGGTAATGGTCACCTCTCTCTTTTTGAGATAGTGTTCTTATCAAATAGTAACAATCAAACCATGGACACGTCTGCAACCAGTATTTGCATGAAAACCATATTTCTTCCTCACTTCAAAGTCTCTTAATACGTGGATTTTATATATTCATCGAGAACGTTTTTAATGTTACCTCACACACAACTCAAAGAAAATATGCTCTCTTTTTTCGCTTGGGCGTTCATCTTGAAATCTTTAGGTAATGCATTAATATGCCCGTACTGAATGAATCATACTTCAAGCCAGTGATGGGGTCAATTGACCTTTTAAGACCAATTTCAAATGTAACTTGAGAACATGATTTGCTACAACTACGTGTGTGTGTAACTTAAGAACAGGGAACAACCTGAAATAAATGAGACGCAAATCATCTTTACCGATTCTTCACCAAATGTGCATAATATGCCGGTGTTAAAAAAAGAAAATATAGTGAAGTCTGTCTCGGATGAGAATTTTATTGATAACCATTCCTAATTTCCATGTTTAATCAGCGTTCACTACCTTATGTTGTTTCATCGTAACCTGTATCTATGGCAATATCTTTACTTCATAAAAAAAAGTGTCTCAAAAGAAATGTGGGCTAAGATGGACGTAATTGATCATTACATCACTTCTTTACGACTTCATGTGCAAATTGAAATGATCTTGTTCTCTTGATATATTATTGTCAATGTCATATATCGATTGTTCCTGCAAAGTTTAGACCCGTTGTACATTAGACAAAATTGCATTTTATACAGGTATACGACACTTATTCTCTTGATATAATCCAGTCCCATGTTTAATATATTATTGTCAATGTCATATATCGATTGTTCCTGCAAAGTTTAGACCCGTTGTACATAAGACAAAATTGCATCTAAAAAAGTGTACGACCAAAATGTAAGACAGTGACTGTTTACTGAGAGGTACGTGTGCACTATAAAACCCCTGTAAAACTTTTTATGTTTGTAATGGTTCTGAATTTAGTGAAAAGTTACATATCATAGTGACCCACCCGCATTTGATTCTTACGCAGTTCTCTTGATATGAACTCCTTTCCTATCACTTTGGCAGCCAAGTCGCCTGGTAGAGACTGAAATAAGGGCTTACAAAATCGATTTTTTTTTCACAAGCATGAGAATGATCAGATGTGAGAACTTTGCTAATCAAGTAGAAAATCGGAAATACTTGTTATTGACAAAAACGTGATGATTAGACAGAATTTGATTGATTTACACACTTTTATATTTTTAGATCTTACCACACCTGAACACTGATTATCACCACTGATATGATAGGCCCTAAAATGTATAAAACAGGAGTAACACTCCGTACAAAATCATCTTCTACTTGTCAAGTCAGAGGTTTAGGTAAGTTGGCAACCTTACTTTTACGTTTGTAACGTTTTTGTATATGTATACTTACAGGAGTTTCCTCCGTGGATGTATAACTGTGTGCAACGTCTTTCGACCCGAAACATAGTTAGGATACAAAGATACAAAAAACCTACCAGGTTCTAAAAAAGTGCTAAACACGCTTCATTTTCTTTGGGAAGTTGACATTTCACTCATGTTACATTTCTATAAATGTTTTAGAGTCATTGCAGGTGTGTTTTTCCTGGTGGGGAGTGGGTAAATCATTCTCAATTTTGGGTGGGCAGTGGACAAGTTGAAATCAAGTGGGATGGAATGAGGGCAGATATCCTTCACCAGTGGGAGGCCACATAAGATCAGCTAAACACCCTCCCCACCCACACTTTGGGGGAGGAGCAATTCTATTAAAAACATCATTTTTGGTCTGAAACAACATGTAATTAATGAAAACCACAAATCTGCCTGTTGGCTGTACCAGTTTACATCAGCACATTGGGAAATTCATACGTTTGCTAATCTAGTGTGCTTTATCATTTTGTTTTCTTAATAGACTCCAAATTTCAACATGAGGTTTTTGGTTTTCGCCGTTTTAATCGCTGTCGCAGCTGCAGCACCTTTCCTCAGAGTTAACAAGCCTGTTCCAAACAGCTACATCGTTAAACTCAAGGTATGTGCAGCATATCAAATAAAATGAAATTGAAGAAAAACATTGTTTTAGGAGTATGTATGTATGTATGTATGTATGTATGTATGTGTGTGTATGTATGTATGTACATTTATGTATGTGTGTATGTATGTATGTATGTATGTATGTATGTATGTATGTATGTAAGCCTGATAAATGATCGAATGGCAACCTGAAATAACTGCCACTTTATTTTAGAGTGGTTGCTTAGCATCGTTGTAAAAACCATTACCATTAGCATTATGACATATGGTTTTTTTTCGTCATAAGTTGGAAAATTCCACAATGAAGCTCTTGAGTGTTCCAAGAATTGTTGTTTTTGTTGTCGTTTGAATTTGATGATTTCTTAGATGTATGCATTGAACCGTAAACAAGGATTGAAAGTCTTTTCTTTTTCTTTTTCATTTCCAGGATAGTATTGTCCCACTGCAATTCGCCAAACAACTGCCAGCCCTCGGTGCTTCTGTCACTAAAGTATACAACAATGCCTTGAACGGTTTGGCTGTTGAGACAATGAATGTTCAGAAGGTAAGTCAGTCATTACAGTAAACTTATATCTGTTGAGTCAAACCCCGGAATCAAACCTTGGGGTGGGTCACGGCTAATACTCGCTGTGCGTACTTTTCTGTTATCGTCACACTTCTGGTTCGAATGTTCCGAAGATCAGCGCGGGCTTTTGATAAAGTGTGTTCTCACGCCAGTTATTGCAGTGAAGAGCATAAAAATTGCGTACAAAGCTGCGAAAAGTTTGAGCCAATCGTAATTATTCTGACCTAGGAAAACGAAGATCCCGTTCATTAGAAACGAGGATGTCCGATGCAATAGCTGTGTGTAAACATGAAAGTACCAGGCAGAAGACAACTTCTGGACAACATTTTCTTGACAACTAAAAAAAGTACTGATCAAATTTTGAAGAACAACTGATGCTCGTTGGGAAACCATGTTGCAATGGCAATAAAGTTGGTTTAGTTTCGACAGAATTCCGACTATCTTTAAAAAAGTACCAATCATCATAGAATGAAAAGAATAAATGTCATGGGCTAAAAAAAGTTATTGTACATCTGACGGTTGGTACGTTTGTCGCAACGGATTAAAAACGGATTGAGCTGAGACAGATTTCCCAGGTAACTTTTAAAACAACACCCGATCATCATAGAATAAAATGTAAACAAGAAATGTTGGCAGCCAAAATGTGATGGTTTAACTCAGACCATTATTTATACAGTGGGTTGAGGTTTTAGTGAGGCGGAAGCTTTCTTCTCCGACCATCTTTTTAATCTAATAGCTAAAATTTGATGTAACCTTTCTAATTCTCATGTAATAAAAATGTCATCATCTACAATTTAACGTACAATCCATAAAAGAATGTTTGACTCGAAATAGATTCGTTTCCATAGCAACCACTCCTGTTCACAGATATCTTGGTTTTGCAGTAGTCAGAATCAAGCTTCGACAGCATTAGCAAAAATACTTACATGGAAACCCGAATTTTTTATTTCAAATTTCGAATGAATATAATTTGAAGAAAATGTTCACAAAAAATGTAAAGTTGCTTAGGTCGATAAGTTTACCAACATTCATGGATCTACTATTTTTCATCAACTGTCGACAAAATATCTTGCTTTCGTTTATTTCCAAACAAAAATTATCACAGTTTAATATATTAATACACGATTCAATATATTATGTGCTGAAATAGTATGTTTGTTTTTTCTATTTAAAATCATACACAAACTCATTTTAAAACTACTGTCAGTAGAGGGCGTTATGTTCAAAATTAGTGCGGGGACCCAAAATTTGTTTTGTCATATTTTGATTTCTCAAGTCTTTGATTAGACCTGTACAAATTTTGAAAAACCGTAGGGTCGTTAAATAATTAATAGCAAGCCTTCTTAAGGCAAGGATATATATAGGTTCCGACCTCGTTCTGTACTTTATTAGCGGTAGTTCATTTTAGGAGTGAATGAGTCAACGGTTCTTTAATTTGTTTATAAGGCTTACTACACGTACTTTTAAGTATCGATTACCAATTCGATTATCAATGCTATCGTTAATCCAAATATGATAATATGAAATATTCTATCTATACATTGCATCGTGCTCTTGGAAATCCAGATCGTTCTGTAATTACGCCGAAGTGTTTGCCTAAACGTTTTGGATTTGAGATTATTAACAATTGAACACAAACCATTTTATTGCTCTAAAGCAGCTGAAACGTGTGTTTTCTTGTCACCGAAAATATCTTAATCTATTTAGTGGTTTTATGGTTGTTTATTATGACTGACGGTGCATAGTGTTCGCGCCAGCGGCATCACCTACCCAGTATCGCTTCCAATGCAATTCAGTCGAGAGCACGGGCAACTTACCCGGACAATAAATTTCCGTATCACGCCCCACCACACTTTGCCCAAATATGGAAAGTAGTGTGCTAACATTACCGATATCCGTTCTCTCAGTGATTTGACTTTCTTAATTTCTTCACTATTTTACGTTTTTTGCAAGTAAAATAATATGTCAATGCCGATTTATGTGAAACGTGATTCAAATTATGTTTTTGTGCCTGTACATATATATATAAGAAAACCCCCAACAACAACAACAACAACAACAACAGAACAACAACAACAACAACAACAACAACAACAACAACAACAACAACAAAACCCTTTAAGACGTACCCGGATTTGAATTTTGCGAACCTCGCTAGTAAGCTTAGGGACCGGTCAGTTTCTCCAGCCTAGGGGGGCCGGTGGATTGGTAGGGGGGTCACCCTGTTTTTGAAATTGGCAGTAGGGGGGGTCATGCTGTTTTCAAAATTGTGGATAGGGGGGTCACTGTGTTTTAAATTGTGATGGAAGAAAAAAATCCTTTCTACAATGGCATATAGCCTTGTCTGAAATGTGGTACATGTCAATATTTGTTCTTGTCCCTGTTTCTTACATGAATTCTTTAATATTACTTATTAGTTCAAACATAACTATACATATAGGTTAGCTTTTCGAAGCTTGGAAATATTACCTCAAAGGTTATGAATAACCTAAACATTGCCTTAGTATCTCAAGCAAAAAACTCCATATTTCCCAGGGGGAAAATCCCAAGGACTTCCTCACCCCCAGAGGTCACTCATGCACCAACAACCTTTTTACTGTCATAATGGTATTAAACTTTTCTTAAATACTTTCACCCTATTCTAATTTGAGATGATATTGTCTTTTCAAGATGTGAAATGTTTGCCAAGATAGTCTAAAATTGCCTTAAACTCCAAATCTCCCCTACCAATGATACTACCATTAGATGTGCTGACCTTTACTACATGTATATAATGATGTCATTTAACTTTTTAAGAACATATTTCAACCTTTAGTGTAAGTTATAAAGAATAGTTTCTGATACTTGCTGTCTTGTAAAGCATGGATTAAGTTATTGCTTGAAGGGTCTAAATAGCGTAAATATTGGCTATAAGAGTAAAAATCCTTCAGGGCTTCTAGAGGGAGACCCCCTCAGACCCCCCGCATGAGGTGGACATATGCCAGTCTCAAGCTCTTCCCCTCTTACTGTCAAGATGCTATCAAAGTATATTTCAAAAGTATTTTAACCCTATGTAGTTGTTTTTTACATGTTGGTGTTGTCTTGTAAGGCTTGGAAATTATTGTCTGAAAGGGTCTGAATAGTCTCAAAATTGACTTTTCAGGGAAAAAACCTCCAGGGCTTCTAGGGGGAGACCCCCTAGGACCCCCCCCCCCCATGAGGTGTACACATCCCAGTCTCAAGATTTCCCCCCTACCTCTTACTATCAAGATCCTATCAAACTATATTTCAAAAATATTTCAACCTTATGTAGTTGCTTTTTACATGTTGGTGCTGTCTTGTAAAGCTTGGAAATGATTTTCTAAAAATGTCTGAATAGTCTCAAAATTGACTTTTTCAGAGTTAAAAACCTCTTGGGCTTCTAGGGGGAGACCCCCTAGGACCCCCCATGACAGCTGTACATATTCCCTTCTCAAGCTTTCCCCCTACCTTTCACTGTCAAGATGCTATTAAACTCCTTTTCAAATATATTTACCCTGTGTAGTCAATAATTATAATTATGATAGTACTAACCCGGGATCTTATAAAGTAGATGCAAGACAGTCAAGCAGTCTACACTGAGTCACGATCAAAACATACCTGTCACTCATGCGAATATCATATATGGGGGGGGGTCATCATGTTTTAGATTTAAGTGATAGGGGGGTCAGCCTGTTTTGGGTTTTACAGATAGGGGGGTCAGTGACTTTTTGTCAGCCCGATTTAAGAATCCACCGCCTCCCCCCCCCCAAGCTGGAGAAACTGACCGGTCCCTTACGGCTTATGGTGTCGGAGCCCTTCCGTCGTACAACCCCGGTCTATAAAATCCACATCCGGACCGTAAAGATAATTCTGTTAAAATGATAATTTTTCTCATTTTGTAGCTTATGTTCCTCCCCGGTGTTGAATACGTTGAGGAAGATATGTTTTTGTCCATCGATGTTGAATGGGGTATGGACCGTACCGATCAAAGATTCCTGCCCCTCAATGGCGTATATAACGTATATGGTAAGTTTTTATAATTTAATGCTATATTATTTATCATAATATTTCGATGATGATATGAGCTATGTCTACATTCTTGAAGTAAACAATGTATACTTTAGAATGCATTTCCTCACACCGTTATGTTTCTTCTTTTTTCAAATAAGCTTATGTTTTGTTTCTTCTCAAAACAGGAAGTGGATCAGGATCTCATGTATACATCGTTGATACCGGTCTTCGTCACTCCCATAACGAATATGGGAACAGAGCCAGTTATTTCCATGACTACCAACCATCCAACGGCGTAAGTTTCTTATTCAGTTTCATACGGAATACATTTTCTAACGAAACAGATGTGCGCATAACTCACAAGTTCAATGGTTAACATAGATATATATGATATGACAATGTTAGTCCTTAGTGAAAGGACGAAAGCTTTTAGACACAGCTTTCTAAAACTGTTTGTGTTGGAAATTGTTTAAAGTTTATACTACGGTAAATATCACAATGTTAAAGTATTAAATTTGTATTTGTAACTCTGACCTTTGGGTGCTAAAAGTATTGAAAACACGCACCCAATACAGTCCGCAACAAAGAAAAAGTGAAACCATCGCTGTTTTTACAGATGTTGAAGTCAAATAATGAAGCTGAGGCATGTTTATCTTTAGGACACTAAAAACGGAAATTGTGTTATTGTTATCCACAGGGTGAGGATTGTAATGGTCACGGTACTCATTGCGGAGGTACTACCTCTGGTTCATCTGTCGGCACTTCCGTATCTTCCAGCTTGTACAGTGTAAGAGTTTTGAACTGTGTAGGCTCTGGTACAAATGCTAATATTATTTCCGGTACGTATATCATGTTATATTTTACAATTCAGATATTCGGAGTATTAAATCACACTTCAATTATTGCATACCCTGTCTAAACTGGACAGTTGCATGCTTGAAAACCTTAGCTTAATATTTACGATGAAATATGGTTTGTGTTCACGTACAACGGCAACACAACAACGAAATTCCCCTCTGTTTTTCCTCATGGCGTGCTGTGTTAAAGGTGTACGAATTACCTTGCATGATAGAAATACAAATAAGGGGGAAAATAAATGCATATTCTCATTCAAACACTTGAAAGAGCATACGATGTGTAAAAGCCTAAACCTAAACTTACTTATTGTATTAATTCTGTGATCCTTTAGGAATTGGTGACCATTTCTGATGTACGGCATTATTACGGCATATCCACACATTAAGTTACACCTATATTATTAGCAACAATTATACAATCGCTAAAAATGATTGACATTGTAACAAGTTGTTTGTCATCATTTGTACCACATTTTTTAGCGGTATAAAGTTTCAACAGACTGAATTCCTTTTTGGATATACTTACATGGGCTATTTTAATTTGCATCAATCTGTAATGACACAACCTTATGTTCCATAAAACTCAAATTCAATATCTCATTGTATTCCCTGTAATGAAGGTCTTGACGACATTGTTGCTCGTGGTGCCACTGCAAGCAGAAGTGTTGTATCCATGTCCCTGGGTGGTGGTGCTAACTCAGCCCTCGACGATGCTGTTACCAGAGTTGTCAATGCCGGATACACTGTTTCTGTTGCTGCTGGCAACGAAGATCAAAATGCCTGCAATGTCTCTCCCGCTAGACATTCTAACGTTAGTGCTTGTTTTTATATTCTTGCATACATACATACATGCATACATACATACATACATACATACATACATACATACATACATACATACATACATACAATCATGCATGCATGCATACATGCGTACATGCATACATACATACATACATACATACATACATACATACATACATACATACATAGACATAGACATAGACATAGACATACGGACATAGTGCACCAATGGCATGTTTCATTCAACAGTTACCATACATAACATTTAACATGTATTTCATCGTTGAACTATATAATCTCAAATGCAATTGCTACTGTGTAAATGACTTGTGTGTTCTCCTACATACAGGCTTTAACTGTCGGTTCTACAACCAGCACCGATGCAAGATCATCCTTCTCCAACTGGGGAAATTGTGTCGATATCTTTGCTCCAGGTTCTAGCGTAAGAAGCTCATGGCATACATGCAACAGTTGCTACAACACCATCAGTGGTACTTCTATGGCCTGTCCCCACGTGAGTGGTGAGTAACGTTTCACCTAAATCACATTGAAAAGATGCATGGATAGCACCAGACTGGTACATACAAAACAGTTAATAGCGATGCTCCCGAGGGTAGGTGGGAGAGTCTAGGATAGCTCAGAAAAGTTGGTATCTCGCATCATTATCAATTATCATTATCTTGTGGTGAAGATGCTACGAACAATTATATACAATATCCACCATTGTTTTGGCGATATTGCTATATTCTTGTATTGTACAATTTATCAAGTACAGGGGAAGGCAAACTGAAAATGTGATATTATAGAGCATGAAACGTCTCATGGGCTTGGCATTTATACATTATTCAATTGCTGTCTGAAACCTAAAGGAAATCACTTTGTTCACCTAGGTATTGCCGCTGTGCATCTTGGTGCCGGACAATGTTCCAGCAACTCTAGCTGTAGAAACAGAATCCTAAATGACGGTACCAGTGGAGTTGTTAGCAATCCTGGTGTTGGCTCTCCAAATCTTCTCTTGTATTGTGATTAATTCATTAATACAGCAAGGTAAGCATTTCTCCCTCCCCCAATAATATTACAGAAGTTCACAGTACACCCACGGTTATAACGACAATAGCTACATGACAGTGATGTACAAGAAAACTATTCTAATCATGAGCTCTCTGTCTTTCACTTCTGTTCGATCGGTGAATTTGTCTTGGATTTGTACACCGTCATTTGTTGACGTCCTTGACTTGATTTTTCTCTACTAAATAAACAAGCATTTATGTCAATGACTAAAGCAAATTTAAGAACCGAATGAGTTTTAGATTAATATTAAAGATTTAAATGTATCTCATGATTAAGCCCTCTTTCTGTTTCTCTTCTCTTCTTTTCTGTTTATTCTCTCTCTCTCTCTCTCTCTCTCTCTCTCTCTCTCTCTCTCTCTCTCTCTCTCTCTCTCTCTCTCTCTCTCTCTCTCTCTCTCTCTCTCTCTCTCTCTCTCTCTCTCTGTAGATTATAAGAAGTGATTCCTATTCGATTTATATGATCCTTCAGAAGATATGTTTACTAAAGTACAATGTATTAAAAACAATTGAGTAATAAAGGATTGGCTGAGAAAAATGCATATCTCTCTTGTTATTTTGACCTCTAGCGTGCATAATATTAATCGGGTGCGTCCGGTAAAATGATTGACAGAGTGCAAAATATGGATAGTTATGTACACTGACCAAACAATGAATTTCAAAGAAATTTAAAGAAAGAACTGCAGAGAGTAATGTTCTAGAGCACATTCCAGACTCGTGACTATCGTCCCTAGCTTTGTAAGGCGCACCAAGGGACTCCATTTGTGAGGGACTCCTGATCACTTTTCGCGGCTTTGCTGCTAGCTCGGGGCGCACTTCGTGCGCCTTAGAAAGCTAAGGGACGATAGTCACAAGTCTGGCAGCGAGACTAATTTTAACCGTATAACGGCTGTGAAACTATACATATTCATATATCCTGTGAGGGAATGTTGCGATGATATTTACTTGTATAACTTAGCCTTAACCATTTATATACAATGGCCAAAATTATATCTGATGTATGGTTATAATCGTCTTAAGTCATCAACTGTCACAATACATAATCAAATCTTTAAGATCAGCAAGACTTGTAGTAAAATGATAAACTGCATACGAGACATTGTATGTTGTGTAACTGGAACCATAGACTTTATTTATCAAAACCCCCATGACATTCTAAAAAAATGTACTTCAATATATAAACATTAATGAGGCTACTTGCTACATACTTTTGATTATGTGTGAATCAAACTTGGTCAAATACATTTCACACCTTTTCTCATATAAACAGATGCTCTCATCATTACTGTTTTCTTGAAAATCAACAAAGCAAACAGGATAGCATTTGCTCTTTTGGGTTAGGTTTCTGCATTATTTCTGATGTAGAAGAGTTGGATGCAACCTGTCACGGCTTATCAAGCGTTCGGTATTATTGCAACCATGGGAAATATTTAAGAATTTCAATTATTTTAATCGCTCAGTAGATCGTATTTTGTTTTGCTTGAGTTCTTCTCCACAAACCATTCAGCTTTCACTTTTATTTATTTGGCAACAATGAATTACATGACATCTTGGTTGTAACTCAAAAAAATGTATGAATTTGGCAACACTGCATATACGCTATTCCATAAAACATGTGCAATTGAGACGTAACGAGGCATAAATCAAAGCTTGGACCTTGGATCATGTGTTTAGGAATAAATAGACCTGAACAGTAAAGAATATTCGAACCTGACCTTATACATTGCACGTAATAATTATATGTGTATATATATATATATAGTTTTGGTGGTACTGGAACTCTTTCTTGGTTGTAACTCGGAGTTTCACGCATTGCGCGATCATCAGACAACTGCTGGTTTCTACTCTCTGGGTGTGTGTTTATATAGATTGCAGACAATAGAAATATCATCACTATTGTCTGTGTTGGTGGGTTGGTGTTGTGTGTGTTGAGGTGTTGGTTGTTATTGTGTGAGTTATTGGGTGCGGAAAATATCGTATACCAAGCCACCGTCCACGGAAAAAAACAAAGTATAGATCGGTCTAACAGAGAACAACTTCAAACTGAGATACGCCAACCACAAACAGTCATTCAAACATGAAAAACACGAAAACAGCACAGAACTATCAAAACACATTTGGAAACTGAAAAGAAACAACGAGCCCTTTTCCATATCCTGGTCCATCAGCAAGACAGCCCAAGCTTACACCAATAAAACAAAACGATGCAACCTGTGTTTAACCGAAAAACTAACCATCATTAAAGCAGACAAAAACTCCACACTAAACAAAAAGAACTGAGTTGATATCCAAATGCCGACACGAGAATAAGTTTTATTTGTCCAACTTCAATAGAGCATCTATCACCAAAACTAAACCCGTTAACTAACGGAACATCAAAGCCCAACATGTAACAACCCGCCAACACCTACTTGTCCGCACCCAATAACTCACACAATAACAACCAACACCTCAACACACACAACACCAACCCACCAACACAGACAATAGTGATGATATTTCTATTGTCTGCACTCTATATAAACACACACCCAGAGAGTAGAAACCAGCAGTGTCTGATGATCGCGCAATGCGTGAAACTCCGAGTTACAACCAAGAAAGAGTTCCAGTACACCACCAAAACTATTGCGCTCTGCCACTGCGGTATAGAGCACTGTCTTAGCAGATTGACACTCACCGAGTTATATATATATATATATATATATATATATATATATATATATATATATATATATATATATATATATATATATATATATATATATATATATATATATATAGTTTTGGTAGTACTGGAACTCTTTCTTGGGTGTAACTCGGAGTTTCACGCATATTGCGATCATCAGACACTCTGCCACTGCGGTATAGAGCACTGTCTTAGCAGATTGATACTCACCGAGTTATATATATATATATATATATATATATATATATATATATATATATATATATATATATATATATATATATATATATATATATATATATATATATATATAGGGAGTCAGTGGTAACATTTATCCGTAGCACAATGCTCGATGCGTCTGCACGCAGAGCGGAGTATATGTTGAGGGTAGAAGAAAATCGAGTAGGGTTTTTCGTCTCCACAAGCCTGTTTCGTGAATAAATCACTCGTCAGGAGATGCTGATGTACTGAATATACCTCGTATAAATCGTGTGGTGTAAGGCGGGTTTTACCTAGGGTGTTATGTGCGATGGGGTCAGGTGTTACACAATAATGTTTTATTTCTATGACGACAAGAGGATACAAGTTGATTTCGTTTCGTTTAATGTAGATAGTTCGAGTCGGCAGATAATAAAGAACTTTTCTTTGAGGCATAAATTGCACTTCTTGCTTGAGCTATTGTAGGTTGGATTGGATGAAAATGGTCTCCAGGAAATGGAGTGGTCAATGTTTTTATCCTTGAGGGTTCAGATATGTTTGCTGAGTTCCGTAGAGTTCCTATGTTTAGTGTGTCGGAATGATGCTGTATGGTTTCTGTACCTTGTCTTAATAGACCATACAAAATATCCCTTGTTGATATTGGTTTGCAGTTAAGAAAGTAATGATTACACACATCCATAACTATACATTTTCTGAAAGCTCTTGATCCACTCTTTACAATGAAATTAGTAAAATTTGGTTTTATGCACTTCCGGTCACGTGACCTCTACATACGTGATAATTTGCATTTTTCGTTCAACAAAAATTAGCTCCTTCAAATTTCGACCAACAATAGAAAACGACGCACAATGTTTATCACCACGTCAGTGGCTACAAAACCGTGTCTCAGATTTTTCCTATCTGTTTTTGTTACGAACATATATAAATAATAATAAATAGTGTCCAAATAAACCATGTATGTCTCATTTAAATCCGTCCCACTTTCGAACAAAAGAAGCAATCAGAAATCTGAGACACGGTTTTGGAGCCACTGACGTGGTGAATAAGATCCTACTGTGTTTGTTATTGTCGGGTACTCTTTGAGGTTGCTAATTTCCACAAAGTAACGCAATTCTTTACAAAATGTAAACTTGAGAAAATGACAAAAACATGTGTTGTGAGTTGAAACAAACAAAAAATGTTTAACACATTCCTTACAGAAAAGTTGTAAGTGTCACATCCTTTATCACCTTCGAAAATTTGTTTTTTTCCATGTTATGACCATTCTATTGGCCAAAAAATATGAAATCTGTCAGTTCAAATGTAGCCAACGCCCACTATTCGACATGTGATTTTGGCTATTCGGGTTAAAAATTAACTTCCTCATTTGCATATGTTTGCGAAAGAATTGAGGGCGGAGCATTCTTCCTTTTATGGAAAGCAGAGTGTCAAGCTACGTTTTAGCGGGTCTCAGGTTTTATGTAAAATAAACGTAGTGGTTTCCGGTGAGAGAGTAAATGTTCCCTGGGTTCTCGTTCAATTTAGAGGAGTTCCCCACTTGTGTGAACATGAAACGACGGAAATTTACCAATTGCTTTGAAAGTGGTGTTTTAACTAATAAAGAAGCTAGTTAGCTTCATAAAACATCTTTAGTATGATGGTATTTTCTTGGAGTAACAATGCATAGTCCGATCGCGATTGTACATGTACTATGTTTTGCTTTGAAGCATCGTACTCAGATTCGATTGTTTTTATTTTGATACATAACATGTATCTGTGTCGAAATCAACGTCAAAAGACGCACCACTATCGTTGCAATTTCATTGTTGTGTCTACCAGGAAAATTACTGCGCCAGTTCATCTAACAGCATACTACGGAGGCTTAATGAGGACACAGGAGTAGGTTTTTTACCAGTGGCAGTAGTTTTTTTTACAGTGGCAGTAGTTTTTTTTACAGTGGCAGTAATTTTTTTACAGTGGCAGTAGTTTTTTTTACAGTGGCAGTAATTTTTTTTACAGTACCAGTAGTTTTTTTACAGTGCCAGTAGTTTTTTTTACAGTACCAGTAGTTTTTTTACAGTACCAGTAATTTTTTTACAGTACCAGTAGTTTTTTTACAGTACCAGTAGTTTTTTTACAGTACCAGTAGTTTTTTTACAGTACCAGTAATTTGTTTACAGTACCAGTAGTTTTTTTACAGTACCAGTAGTTTTTTTACAGTACCAGTAGTTTTTTTACAGTGGCAGTAATTTTTTTTACAGTACCAGTAGTTTTTTTTACAGTGCCAGTAATTTTTTTTACAGTACCAGTAGTTTTTTTACAGTACCAGTAGTTTTTTTACAGTACCAATAGTTTTTTTTACAGTGGCAGTAATTTTTTTTACAGTACCAGTAGTTTTTTTTACAGTGCCAGTAATTTTTTTTATAGTGGCAGTAATTTTTTTTACAGTACCAGTAGTTTTTTTACAGTACCAGTAGTTTTTTTACAGTACCAGTAGTTTTTTTTACAGTACCAGTAGTTTTTTTTACAGTACCAGTAGTTTTTTTTACAGTACCAGTAGTTTTTTTTACAGTGCCGGTAATTTTTTTTACAGTGTCAGTAGTTTTTTTTACAGTACCAGTAGTTTTTTTTACAGTACCAGTAGTTTTTTTATAGTGGCAGTAGTTTTTTTTATAGTACCAGTAATTTTTTTTTTTTAGTTTCGTGACCTTTGAACCTACCACTAGAGGGCGGTTGGCCAGTTGGCTGTTCGCCTGGGTGTCAGGGTGTACCGAGCGAAGCGAGACAGTACAGTTGAATTGATGGAGAGTTGCTGGACTTTCAAACAAGTGACGAAGATCTTGTTCGCTAGAAACTGAGAAGGTTGGTATATATTTGTTTATTTGTATAGATATGTATTTGGCTGGGTATGAACCAGGCATAGATCAATGGCTATTACTAGTATTAGGCAGGCAGACAGCCTCCATCGGAATTCCCCAGCACCCTCTCCCCGGTCCCTCACAAGTGCTCATGAAGTTGCTATATTATACAGAACTATACGTATGAGAGTGAGGCCGTCACTCCGTATCAGGCTGAACAGTTGCATCATCCATGGCTCACTTTCGAAGTTCTCTATGATGTAGCACATTCATGAGTGCCTGTAACCCCCCCCCCCCTTTCCATCATCCTGTTTAGAATTTAGGGCCATGTGAGTCAGTGTGTTCTAGAACTACTCTATTGGGGATGGTTGTCACGGAATGGTTCTAATATTTTTGGTATTTGCAACTTTAATTTTGTAGGCGGCTTTGGATGACATTGTATATGTGTGGAATACACACAGGATAAGGCCTTCCAAGAACCAAATTGTACCAGCAGGACATCCGATAATGTTGCATGGGACTCCACAATCTTTTGGAGCAGAAGACTTCACTGTTGTAGTTTCGGAAGAAGAAATCCAAGTTTGCCAGGATGAGTGTACTTTTAAGGGACAATATCCATGCGAGTGAGATATCTTTGACTTATGTTGCATTGTTATAGAAGAAAATAATTTACATATTCCAGAAGACCCATACTCTGCTGCAAACCTGTATGTCTCACTTCGTACCCATCTACTCCATGAACTTATGCATGGGTGATTAATTTTGTGTATTGGGAACGGCCTGCACAGTTTGCATGTAACTCTAAATACTTACACATTAAAGGGGAACACACTCCAGGAAATAGAGACATTTTGTAAACTTTGAGTTCTGTAGGTTATATCATCAATTCATTTTACATCACCTGCAATTTAGTACTTGCAATTTCACAGATACATCAAGCTGATCTTTTTTCGCTATGGGTATCTATGGCATGGGCCATTGTATAATGGGAGTCACCAGAATTGATATATTCCTGGTTGCTCAATGAATATTCATGACTCCAAAGTGCTTGGTCCTTTCTATGTAAAACATTTTGCCATAAATATTCATGCAATGGCCTAAAACAAAGATACCCAATAAAGGCGCATTATCAACTTGATGTTTCTCTGAAATGAACAGTAATTAGTACATGAAATGGCTCTTCAGAAGCCATAGTTTATGGAAAAAGCAGAGTGGTATCACCCTTTAATTAAGACAGAGTTATGATGTTTTCATGATTCTAGTCACAATTTTAAATGTTGTGTATATATATTGTGTATGGATGGATGGATGGATGGATGGATGGATAATGTGCATGTATGTGCATTTGTAGATATGTGTAGGAGTATACTATTTGTATGTATGTATGTATGTATGTATGTATGTATGTATGTATGTATGTATGTATGTATGTATGTATGTGTGTGTGTATGTATGTATGTATGTATGTATGTATGTGTGTGTGTGTATGTGTGTGTGTGTATGTGTGTGTGTGTGTGTGTGTGTGTGTGTGTGTGTGTGTGTGTGATCTTGTAAACACTTAGAAATATTGTTGTCAGCCTCATTACTAAAATATACTTGACACCATTTTTGAAGTTTATATAACATATAAATATATGTAGAGACTTCATTTCAGGGTTGTATACATCTACTTTCATCAAAGTTGGGTTTTGTAGGTTAATTGGCTTTAGAAATATCACAGTAGAGTTGTAGCTCATTATACTCTTTTGAATGCATAAACATTCCACCCAGTTGGTGTCTAGTAGATTGCATATATCTTCAATGAAAACGACACTGTGCTTTATTTGTAGGCACATAGTATATGTATTTAGTAAACCAAACTGTCCAAGTCCAGATAGTTGTGACTTTTTGTGGGAAAGTTAGATTCATGTACAGGCATATTATGAACGCATAAATTGTCAAATTGAAATAAAAGATAGAATTGAAAACTTATATTTGTGTCCAGATTGATTCATGTCAGAGCAGAGTGTTTGCCAAAATCACAAGCCTTTAACATGTATCATAAAAGTTGTGAGATTTGATGTCAGAATTTTGTGTGTACTATTTGAATTATCCTTTTGGCCTTCATGATGTGTTTTCTAAAACTACTCAAATACATTCCAATCTCTCTAACAAGAAGATTGAATTAGGTGATTGTACATAGTAATATGGGACAGACTGTAAGATATGTTGTGTCTCTCCAACCTCACTCACCCTTAATGAGAGTTAACCAATGTATGGGGGCGCCCCACCACAGCACATCTTACAGACTACATAATGGGACTGATGTATACTGTTGAATTACAGCAATTTGATTTATTACATTTAAATAGTTGCAGTAAAGTTGTCATTTTATTGACGGAAGTATCACAATATCACTAAATAAAATCATAATTCCTGTATATCAATGTATTCTGGTTAACCTGCATGGTTGCACACCCACAAAGACAACACATATTTTAGCTAGCAAAGGGTGCATGTGATTGGTTATTACTAATCATGTTTGTCATCTCTACCCCCTCTCCCTCCCATACACACGTGCACTATAAATGCACTTGTACATGTGTTTTGTTTTCGATTAAAGATACACAAACACATGTATATTCAATGACATGCATAGTTACACACACAGATACATACAGAAAGATACATAGACACATATATTCACACACAGATACATACATGTGTGCATGTATCACATACAAAACACATTACTGAAAACATGAAATTTAACTTCTCTCTATTGTTGTGTGTTGAAAACATACACAATTGAAATGCCCATCAAATCCATGGAAATTACTTTTTGCAATATAATCTTCCAACTACAAAAGCAATTAGGCTAATAATGTCCAAGCAAGTTGGTAACTGTGATCACCCACCCACCCTCCCACTCACCTATATGTACATTTGTATATGCAGAGGTCCAACTTCTTACATAGTTTGCATGCATGATATACATGTACAAATGAATTTCATGTCTTCAGTACTTTTTTAACCTTATCAGAAATTCTTTCTAAGGAGTTCACAGTTTTTTTAGGTAGACTGGAAATATAAGTGTACATGTGCACATCTCAATACCCTTACTGTACAGGCATCTTGATTACAGTTGTGTGTATATGCTGGTGTGAACTTGCATTACTTTCAAAATGTTATCAGTAGAAAACATATGGTGACAAACTTGGGGATACACTTGAATCATTTACAGAGGATGATATCTTTGAAAACTATAATTGTTGATGACAACTGATAAGGTATGGCCCTACATGGCCCTTGCTAACTGAAGATTTTCCAGTGGCTGTATGTTAAACCTGGCCATTTTAAATTTTATTTGCTTGGGAATTGTGTGCTTACCTATTTATATGTCACCAATAGTCAGACCAAACAATACACACTGCACAAATACACACAAAAATGGAAACAACTGACATATCATTATTACAATTTTCTGTACCTGTAATTTATTACTTAACCATCATGTGTAAACCATTGGCATGTTTGAGTCCATTATTTATTGTGAATGTTATTATTCTATCACTCATTTTGTCCTAACACTTGCAACACTGTTTTAAACTTGACTTTACGGGTAAACCCAGGGTACCGTCATGTGACAACCATCCCCCTGAGTAGCGTGCAAACCCCTCCGCGTGTACAGAATATGGGGCATTGTATGGAGAGACACGCAATGCATCTTGGAACCGACAACAGGTCTATAGACTGAATCTATGTTTCGAAACGTTGTGTATAAACTAAAAGGATAAAAATACTGCCATGGTAAAAAAAACTACTGCCACTGTAAAAAAAACCTACTGCTATTGTAAAAAAAATTACTGCCACTGTAAAAAAAATTACTGCAATTTTAAAAAAATTACTGCCACTGTAAAATAAATTACTGCCACTGTAAAAAAAATTACTGCCACTCTAAAAAAAACTACTGGCACTGTAAAAAAAAATTACTGCCACTATAAAAAAATTACTGCCACTGTAAAAAAAAAACTACTGCCACTGTAAAAAAACTACTGCCACTGTAAAAAAAACTACTGCCACTGTAAAAAAAACTACTGCCACTGTAAAAAAAACTACTGCCACTGTAAAAAAAACTACTGCCACTAAAAAAACTACTGCCACTGTAAAAAAATTACTGCCACTGTAAAAAAACTACTGCCACTGTAAAAAAAATTACTGCCGCTGGTAAAAAAACTACTCCTGTGTCCTCATTAAGCCTCCGTAGCATACACAGTACATTCAACCATACTTCCATGATTCAACCATGGGTGGAGGGTCTATGATTTGAACACATCGCGCTTCCACGTCAATGCAAAACGCAAACTATTAGACATGTCTAGCCATATAGCTCTCTCATGTCTCTAGCTCTTCGGCATGTTAATTTTTTTTTTTGACAAAAACAAAAATAGTCGGAGACGAGACGGCATCACGGGAGGGCTTCAGTGAGCACGGCCGTGTTTAGAAAGAAGACGAAACCACCTCGTGTCAATTTGTGGTTGGTAATGAACTCAATAGAAAATGAAATAAAGCGAGTACATAGTTTTCAAGAGGGATAGTTTTCCGACAGCTTCGCTCTACTACGCGTATACGACGACCTCGCATTTGGAATGTCGAAGACTGTAGCGTGATGACACGTACTACGTGCTACGAAGGGAAGGGGGGGGGGGGGGCTTAGCGTTCGATACTGAAAATCTGTATAGCGCCGTTGAAAATCGTAGATTTTTGAGGACATGTACCCGCAAAACGGATAGAATTCAATAATTGGGAATGATAATGTATCACGTTGTTCGTTTCTGTGACATTTTATTTACTGTCACCTAAGTGAAGTAGTGTCGATGAACAACACGAGACGGTATATGTTTACATGGAAACGATCTGTTGATCTGTACTAGATAACTAGTCTTGCTGCTAGACGTTCGAGCTTTCTTTCGTATAAGCGAACGAAATATGATATTGGATTTTGGCACTACAAATTCTTTTGATTGATTGATTGATTGATTGATTGATTGATTGATTGATCGATCGATAGCGATGTTAGGTCGTGTATCGTATTGTATCGGAAGATCATCCGAGGTCTAGCAGATAGACTACTAGATAACGGGAGAGATACGAATGGTGAGTTATTTTTTTATTACAAAATAGCTATGCATGTGGTTCACGAAAAGATAACTTCCAAATCATGGGTTTTGACTTCACTCGCTGAAACATAATCACCACTACTGTACCACAAGGGCGAGTATGTTTTGTAAACCAAGGCTATGAATCATTACTTCGCCTAGATAGCAAAAATGGATTCCCCAGAGGATCGATGCGTTGCTGATAAAGCAGCTGATAAATACTTTTTTTTCCTTTTTTGTTTAAAATTTGATGATGTGGTACTAGTTACACCTTTCCATCATTCTTTGTTGTAGGATGCCTTTGTTTTATCAATGGGAGACTTCACAAAGACCATCTGTGCTAAACTAAAGCTGACGTTCACTTGCATTTTGACACCTATTGTAATACATTCCTTTATGCACAGTAAAATTTCATTAAAATTGAGAAATGTTTTCACAATTTAAATAGTTTTGAGTAGACAATCGGTTATAAGCAATATCTTGGAGAGAGAGAGAGAGAGAGAGAGAGAGAGAGAGAGAGAGAGAGAGAGAGAGAGAGAGAGAGAGAGAGAGAGAGAGAGAGAGAGAGAGAGAGAGAGAGAGAGAGAGAGAGAGAGAGACTCTAATTCATTCTCTTTATTCATTTTTTTTAGGTCGCTCATTACATTATTGGGCAACTCTTTTTTGACACTGGAAGGATGTCCTCTTGTTATTCATACTTGTGGTACACTGTACCCCAGACCACATGACCATAGCAATTCTTTTACTGGTCTGAGACTGTACTCTATCAGCAAGTTTATGTAAATGAGTTGACAAGTACTTCACACATTTCGTCAAATGTATGCTAATGAGCTGCCTAGTATTTATTTATTTATTTATTTATTTATTTATTACACCTTTGCAACGGTACAAAAAAGTTATTAAATAAGATAAAATATACAGACACAGAACAAATACCCATGACAGTACAATTAAATAAGATAAAATATACAGACACAGAACAAATACCCATGACAATACAATCAAACAAAACAACAAGAAACAAAAAATGGCACTCCCCTGTCAAATCGCATGCTTACTTTATATGCCAATAACTCTTAGTGACTCAAGCTGGAATTTCGTTTGTCCCATAACGAACTTATGAATGTTTTTGTCAACTTTGTGACCCTTTCCCCAAGGTCATGGTTGACCTCCCATAAAGCCCTACTAAAAAGAATATTGAATTTATAGTTCAGACCCCCAGAGTGAAATTTACTGCATACATTATCAACACCAAAGTTTACAAATGTTTCATTTAAATGCAAGAAAAATGTATTTCTTATGTCGAGAAAAACTGGACACATAAAAAGAAAGTGATAAATATCTTCTTTCCCTCTCGAGCAGAGTTTACAATCTCCAGACTCTTTATAATTTGTCCAATTTACTTTATTCCCTTCTACATCAATGGAGTTAGATCTGACTTTAAAGTAAAGTGAGGTGCCATGGTGATCCACCACATCATTTACATAATTTTCTCTTCTGTTATCATTTTTCACCCAAGAATAGTGTTTTAAGGACTTCAAATTGTTTATATTACGTTTAAATGATACCATCTCATTGAGGTTACTAATGGATTTATAACTATTTATCCAATTTGTATTTGTTGGTTGTGTGGATCCATATATATGGTCTAGCCCGTTCTCCGTAAGGATATTATGTACATAGTTCGGCCAGTTCCATACTAGCTTTGCATTCCTATCATAAGACTTGTTGAGTTCAGTGAAAATCAACTTGGTCCATCTATCATCATTCATTTTCTGTAACCTATCAAGATATTTAATCCTTGAATTGTTGAGTATACTCTGTATGTCTGACCAACCTAAATCACCTAATACTGCATGACATGCAACATTCCTATTTACCCTAAAAAGAAATTTCCCAAATTGGTATTGGAGACTTTTCAACTTTTTTGTATCTACAGCACTTTGTAGAAACCATATACTACTTCCATAACTAATTGATGGTAAAACAATATTCATCCAGAGTACATCCCCATACTCAAAGCGGTTGAAACTATTATGATGGTTGATAAGAGATTTACAGTATGCAATTAACTTCATTCCTTTCTGGTATATCTTTTTAAAATGTTCATGATCTTTTAATGACTTTGTGATGATTATACCTAGATAATTATACGACTTGGTTTCCTTAAGTTTTAAGTCACCTAGCTTCCATACTGTGTCCTTAGTATGTAATTTCCGACCAAAGAACATTATTTCTGATTTAGTTTGATTAAATGAAAGTCTCCATTTCACTGCAAAGTCAGCTGCTATATGTAAAAGAGTTTGTAGTTCCCTATGATTATTTGCTATTAATACAACATCATCTGCCCAAAAAATATGATATAGTTCCTCAGTTAAAGTCTTATTCTTACCATCAACTGGAAAATATACAACGCAAATACAAGTTACATCCTTTGATCCATTAAATTTCACTTTCACCCATAATCTTTCCCATTCATCATCATGAGAGTCTAGACATTGATCATCGATAATAATTACTGATTTGTGGACTAAGATTCCCAAACCTCCTCCCTTGACAACACGTGGTTTTTGAATAAAATTATAATCAGGTATAACCACCATGTCATTCTTCTTCATAAATGTTTCACATAAACCAAAGATGCATATATTTTGCTTGTGCAATAGGTTTGATAGTTCTTGTTTTTTGGATTTCATACCCCTAACATTATTGAAACCAATTTTATAGGTTTTTCCTGCATTTAAACAATGGTAAGGAGTCAACGGAAAATTATTTTTATTTTTATATTGTTTATGGGATTCCGCAGTTTTCAGTTTTTCAGAAACAGTTGTCCCAAAGTTGTAGCAGTTACTAATAGTTCCTTCCTTATCACAGTGGTCCTGTATCTTCCAAGAGGAAGAAATGATATCGGCACACTCTTCCTGGCCCAATTCCTATATTGAGCGTTGACTACAGAACTTTGCCTTATGGCCGACTTTCTGGCAAGAATGACACAAAAGTTTAATTTCATGACGACAGGTGCGTAGACTGTGGCCAGGTTCTCCACACTTGTAACAACCCCTGACATGTGATCTGTATCTGTTGAAGTTGCTAGCGTTATACTTAGGCTGATGATAACTGGGACTGTCATTACTCTGTAGTAGAGACTGGTCTGATCTTCTATTGTTTCCCTTCCTAATTGCTGGTACATATCTGCTCAAATTACACACTAGTCTTCTTAAACCTTGGTTGTTCAAATGTACAGAGTCGTAGTACAGTGATGGATCAATCCTTGTTTGTTTCCCCATTAGGCATCGGTCGTTATCAATAAATATGGAATCTGTATCTGCAGCAACTAATCTTAGTTGATTGTTTACTAAACCAACTTCACTCTGCTTTCTATCCATCCTTGGGCAAATACTAGAGATCAGTACCTTTGCTCTTGGGTTTATTGCTTTGACAAGTTGGACTGCGTTACCACATTCCTCTGCTATATTCTGTGGTGATATTGAATTTTTCACGTCATTAGTACCAGCATGTATAATCACATTATCACACTGTTTAACATAGTTAGACATATGTTTTATACCTCCAATAATTTCGGGAAACATAGCTCCGTTTACTGCCATCACTTTGGTGTTGTTTAGTCTTTCTTCTTGGATTCTGTGTACCATTGAGTCCCCGAAGATAATAGTTTTCTCATCAGTACATGTTGGTTGTTGATAGGACTTGTTGTTCAAATCATTATTAGGTTTTATTGGTGACCTTACTTTAAGGTTACTGTCACTCAGTGGTTCCATGAGTACACTATAGAAGTTCTTTGTTGGAACTGCTGGATGGATAATTGAAGGTTGGGATTGGTTTACATCTGAACTGGGTTCTGTAGAGGTTTTACGGTCTGAAGTTGGGAGATTATTCTGTTGTTTTCCAGAAGACAGTGACGTTTTGAGCTTGTCTTGTTCTTCTAAGAGTTCCGTGAGCTTATTGTTAAATCCATTTAGTTTACTTTCAATGGCATCAACTTTAGACAGCACCTCAAGTAGAATAGTGTGGGTTGATTTAATATCTTTAGACGCTTCCAACATCTGATCTTTTGTATTTGTTGAAAAAGTGTTGAACTCAGACTTCATGGCAGAGTACCTAGTGCTTAGATCTTCGACATTTTTTGACATAGAATCAACTGACTTATGAAGAACCTCTAATGGTGCTTCCATGTTCCGATTTCTTCGTTGTCTGATAGTTTTAGCCTTATTCAGGAACATTTGTTTTTTAATTGCCAAGTTACACGGTGTTGAGATTTGAATAGGCTCTACAACACCGTCAATTGGTTCCCTGTTGTTATAGTTTCCATTTAAAAATGAAGACGAAGACGTGTTGATTGAATCGATAGTATCCGAACGGTCACCGTTTACCGACGGGTAATTACACGAATCTTTACCAGCAGGTGTAATCTCTGGTTCATAAATTTCCATGACTTTGATATGGGTCTCATCATCTGAGCACAACTCATTTATAGACTCAATACTACTTGGTGGCGATTTCTGTCCCGGTTCGTTAATATTTACGATAGTTGGCTCACTCTCACTAGTATAGACTGGGCGAGTTTGCAGGTTGCCATTAACGGTTGTTACGTCCGAGGAATTACACAAAAACACTTCGGCCTCTTCTCTTGAGTTAAAACCCTTGTAGAGAGCACTTGGGAATTTGTTGACACTTTCATGACAATCCTTCCAGTTCTCAAATACGCCTGTGGTCCGGCCATTAGCCACTGCGTAAAATTCAAAATGTTGTTTACCTCTCTTCTTTGCTTTCGTCCTTTGTCTCGTCTGGACGGAGTTAGCGGCCATTTTGATTTCTTCATCCTCCTCGAGGAACATGAGGTCTTCCAACTCCTTTCGAGTACTTCTTTCTCCTGTCATTCTCGGTCTTTATATCTTGATGTCACTGGTCTTGGACACTTCATAGATATCACAGTATGTTTAGAATATCTTAACAGACTCGACTCGTATAAAACACAGGAGGTGGAAAGTTTAGATTCAAAACGATGTGTGTCGTTATGTCAAGCGCCCTCCCTAGTACTTGACACTTCCCGCTATATTATAATAAAGTGTGCAAATGGTTGTAAAGCCATGTGCATTTGTTTTGGTTTTTTATTTCTTCCCATATCTCAAGATTGAGAAGTGCTACATTCATTTAGGTTGCATACAATGATAGCTGAGATGGTTGGTAGTCATTCCCCCAAAAAAGTTAATTTTGTAATTTTGTCTAGTTTTTGTGTGGTCTCCATCCTTAAACTCGTTTTCTGTAAGCCCGTTTGTTAATACCGATTAAGCATTACAATAGAAGCCAACAAACAGATAATCAGCTTTTTAGATGTCACCCTCAACTTGAGCAACGGTACGTACCGGCCCTACACAAAGCCTGACTCCATCCTACATGTACATCGAGAGAGCAACCACCCACAAATCACGACAAAGAACATACCCATCGGTATTAACAAACGCCTATCATTACACTCTTCGGACAAAGCATCCTTCGACCAAGCCGCACCTCCATACCAAAAAGCACTGAGAGCGGATACAAATACACACTACACTACGAGCCGACTACGACCTCTAGACGAAGAAACAGACAAAAGAAAGACATACTATGGTACAACAAAAATTCAGCAAAAATGTTAGCATCAACATCGGACACAGATTCCTCAGCCTTATAGACAAACACTTCCACAAAGATCATAAACTTAAAAAATCTTCAACCGCAACACCGTTAAAATCAGTTACAGCTGCATGAATAACATCAAGCACGTCATCAACAACCACAACAAACGCATCCTTATTTCACACGAACGCACCAACACCACCGTAAACAGCACCAATGCCAGTAAAACATGCAACTGTCGGCAAAAGAAAACATGCCCGCTCAACGAAAACTATCTACAGCGATCCGTCATCTACCAAGCAGCCGTCACACGCAAGGACAACGACATTACAGAAACATACATTGGGCTTACAGAAAACGAGTTTAAGACAAGGTACAGAAACCATACAGCATCATTCCGACACACTAAACATATGAACTCTACGGAACTCGGCAAACATATCTGGACCCTCAACATGTAAGTAATTGGCCCAAAACTGACCAAGTACGAGTGAATGACGCCAATTGATAAAAAGTATACAATGAACTTGCTGCATGGAGCTACGGTCAGTGTTTTTTTTATCGCGTAGTATATACGACGCAATATAATTCTTTCAGATTTGTGTTCCTTACATGAAAATAATAAGTGAAACTCATCATCTATTTCATTATTATTGTATTTGTGACAAATTCTTTCACTTAAAGGTAATCTTGGTTAACTTTTTCTTCCCATTTCTACACCCAAATTATGATCATTTAATCTAAAATGTGACAAATTTTTATGTAGTGTAAAATCCAATACATAAGTAGTCTTCATTGCATGTACAATTGCTTCTATGATTATTCACAGTTACAGAAACGTAGAATGTGGACATTTGACTGATCAATATAGCAACAATTTTGCTCATAAGTATTAAGGGAGACTCAGTAAGTACATGGGGTAGGGCTGGGGTAAATATATACAGTGAATTTCAATGTGGAGGTTTTCTGATAACAAGTTCTTCTCTGTCATTAGACACTCGTTTTCTCCCATCTTTCATTTCGTAGTTTCATGGCCTCATTGAGTAGTGCTCTCGGGGCGGTGTTACGGAAGTTGATAATATGCATAACAAAATCCAGCACCATATTGCCGTCTTCTGATTCAGGATTGTCAAGAAGTGATGTAACGTCTACTCTACCCCAGTTATACTTTGACTCTGATATCCATCCTTTCTTCTTTATCTCCAATCTGACATCATTCGCAGACTTAAGACTTATAGGGTAATTGTCATCCTGCCAAGTGTACCTGTATATTTGGAAAGAAGCAACCAATAACAAGACCAACTGTAATTTGTGTGTTATCCAGACCAAGGGCTTGAGGCAACAATTCTGGTGTCTATAAAAATATTGAATAACGCCGTGAATATAGACGACATCAACAAGTTCCGTCAAGTTCTTGTTCATCATTATATTCAGTATCTTGAATCGCTAATTAATATATATTTATAATACGCAGAGCTAGAGAAATACATATATTTAACTCGATCGAATCGCACTGGAATACAAATAGAATATACGGGACACACTGCTGTGGAGCATGGCTGTGGAGTGTACCGATTGAATAGCGCCCCCAACGGTCGTAGAATTTACTTCTCTGTCTTGTCGCGCGATCGCGAGATCGAATGATTCGAATCTTGGAATTTGAAAATTCAACCTCCACGAGCTCAGCATTTGCTCAATTTGCTCAATTTGCTCATTTGCTTAAAAAAAGGGGGTAGGACCAGGGGCATGAGGCAACAATTCTGGTGAAACCCAAAAATGTTAATGATATCCAGGTAATAAAGGCCCAAGTTAGCTATGAGTCACATTTACATACTTACTTCTTTATTTGTAGTTTATTTTAATAAACTCATTATACACGTCTACACATATTTGTTATTTTGGGTATGTATTTGTACACTTTCCGGTCTTTTAAAAAATGAAACATTTTTAATAATCGCAGAAAAAGTTTATATAAATATGGAAGACTCCAAAAAAGAATAAAGGAAAAGAAACTATATGGATAGATTTTGTCTGTAATGATTTAATGGAACATGATCATGGTGCATGCAAAATCGACGCTTAGTTCGCTCGCGACAGCTGACGCTTCGATGCGTGACGTGCTGCTTGCCGTGCTCGAGCTCGAGCTCAAACGCATTCCTTGCTTAAACTTGTAATACAGAGGGGTAGGACAAGGCATCGAATTAACCAATCAGGACGCTTCAAATCGAACATGTGACCCATGAATTTTCGCTCGAAGCTCGATACCACCTGCTGCCCTCTTGTGGTGAGGTATATATTTCGCATGTTTCAATACATTGTGGCGTTTGCGGGACAGTAAAACAGATTGCCGAAACAGCATATTACATGAACTGAAGCTCAGAAACGATGCGTCTTTTGCGAGGGATATAAACAAAAACACAATTGATAATATCTTGGTTTAATCAATATTTGATGCCGTAGAGTTACGGTAGGCTCGAACACACAGTCGATTCCGGTCTATATTATTTTCATAAAATTACGTAAAAATAATCATTAAACATTACTCGTCATATCTGTGTCTCTTCAAAATATACCTTTGAATGAAAGAGAAAACGTAACAACATCATTTGACTGAGTAAACAAAAACGCGTAAGTTTGCCCGAAACAGAAAGCGTCACATACCATTTCAATTTGGCATGGTACCTTTACTTTAGTGAGCAAGACCAAAAATGCCGAGGGTTTGTTTCTGGAACTGCTGTAATGATGTTTATTACACAGCATGTACCACCTTCAAACTTTGCCCCATTTCAAATACTGACACATAGATCTACTGCCTACCAACCTAGGATTTTAAACACTTAAAACACAAGTATATCCTTACTATTTGAGTCAATCATAGTTATTGCTATTATGCCTCCAGGTTTGGTGTATTTATAGAGGAATCCATTGCTGTTGAGAGATCATCCATGTAGTACAGGCTATGCAAACAGGTTATGAAATTAAACTTTTCCATTTCACTCTCCTTGCCGTCATCTTTCATGTAGTCTTGAAAAGTTTTGACATACCAGTCGACACGCAGGCCAGGAAAGGTTTCCTGTAGTTTAGCGCATTTATCCTTGAAGATATCTGCTGCTGTTTGCTCAGGTTCAATAACTCGTAAGTAAACCTTTGGGTGTCGTTTTAGAGCAGATTCTAGGATAACTACCTCTCTTGTACCTAGAGGGAAGGAAAGCAGAATTGTTTGGGTTTAATGTATAGTGTAGTCTAGATATAATTATGCTATCTGACATCAAATACTTTATCAAAACAAAACAAAACAACGCACACAAGTTATATTGAAAAGGGGACAACAGTCAAGCTGATTTTGGATAAGAAGCAATTGTCATGTTTACGAATCTCATGTCATTTTCACTAACTCAGTATGACACGATCTCTATACAACAGAGTTATCAAAATTTGCATTTAAATCTAGCATAGGAGAGACCTTTAGTGTTGACTGGTTGAAGCGTTATGGATGAAGTGCCTATCATTCTTTACTCTCCCCTGGTGCCTCACCGAAGTGCAAAACAGACTTCTTCTGGCCAAGATTTAACAATATTTCGCTTCAAAGGGGTTGCCTATGTTTCGATGCTGTCTGTCTGTCTGTCTGTCTGTCTGTCTGTCTGTCTGTCTGTCTGTCTGTCTGTCTGTCTGTCTGTCAATTGTCTGTCTGTCTGTCTGTCTGTCTGTCTGTCTGTCTGTCTGTCTGTCTTTCCATGCAATCACTTTCTCAGGAAAATGGGTCAAATGAGCTGAAATTTGATACACATGTTAAGTTAGTCTGGATGCCAATGTGGTCTCTAACTGAACCACGTCTGGTCAAAGTCCCTCAATCAGCACAAAAAAAAAAGTTGTCCATCCAATCAGCTTACCCCAACTGTTATAGTGACATAAGCAGTGCATTCTGAGCTGACAAATATGCCATATTTGGACATTGCATAACTGCCCCTGTAAACACTAACTTTATTTCGGGAATTCTAGCGTAACGACTTTACATAACATAACTTTACATAATTTGATAAGCCAAGAGTTTTCGACTGCACTGTTCTTTACTCTATGATAGAGGGCGCTGTTGATAAGTCAAGAGCTTTCGACTGCAACTGTTGTTCACTCTATGATAGACAGTGATGTTCATGATCACATAACATAGTGACATGATCACAGAGAATGTTCCCATGGATCTAATTAGGGAGGAAACACTGTCCCTCATCTATCTCTATTCAGGTTATTTTGGCAGCTCTTCAAATAGATGGCCAAATTAACATCGATGATGTGAAAAAGAAATGAAATATCTTGATAAACTGTGCTGACTGTTTGGGACAGATGTTTGTGGTTGCTGTTGTGACTTCAATCAAAATCTAATCTCCTTTACTATTTGTCATGCTTGAATGTCCTTGTTGGAAGAGGTGGAAACATATGAATTGATAAACAGCCCTTATGAAGTTATGTGAAGATTTCAGACTGATCCTTTAAATGCCTACTTGTGGGTGAAAACCAGTTGTTTAGCAGATCTATGAGGTTGGTCCTGATCAAAAGAATAATCCCAAAGTAATCCTTATGGTTCCACTGATAAGATAACACTAATGAGAAGACCAGGGATTGCAACATGTCCCTTTAAAGACACTCACAATGACTTGAAATGATAGTTCATTTTATACATGTCTTTCAGTGGATGCAGCAAATACTGTAGATAAAAGTTATGCAAATTACACATGACAATGTTAGTAAGGTCTACCTTCTCCAGATCCAACTGAGAGGATACAAAAATCTTCTTTGCTTTCATCAAAGGTATACATCTTGTTGTTCTCTTTCCAAATGCGTTCCCATTCTTCTTCATCTCTGCTGAAGTTTTCATTGTATTTGTTATGTACTTTGTGATAGTATGTAGGGTCTGATTCAATGAGTTGCAAATCTAATGTCGCCATCTTGGATTTCTGTAGGTTATCAAATATTCATTATGAACTGTTATTCTTTCCTACAGACTTTGAATTTCTAAAGGGAAGGTTATGTTTTAGTGATGTGTGTGTGTGTGTCCTTCCTACCTCCATGGATGCACAGACATCATGTGCCATGCCTATAGTATGACTGAAGCTTTTAGTTCGGTTGTGCCACAGACACTTCCTTGTCTATCATGGCTGTGTTGAAAACAGTTATCAAGCAATACCAACAATATTATAGTAATGGTCCTATAAACAAGGTGTAAATTACCCCCATTACAGTTTTTAATGGTTTCATTGCATCTAAAAAAAAATTCAAGAATGACTTGACAATTTTGCCAATTTTGCCAATTTTGTAAAAATTAATGAAAATGAACATTTTCTGACCCAAATCACACACCTATGCTGAGTATAATTTTGATTTACCCAAAGTAACATTCCAACATTCACTGCACTTTGCCCAGCTTTTTTTTTAGTTTAGAGTAATTTACACTGCAGACAGACAGACAGACAGACAGACAGACAGACAGACAGACAGACAGACAGACAGACAGACAGACAGAGACATAAACAGACACTTTGCCATGCCTGTGGCACTATACTGATTGAGAAACTCAGCTAATAAAATAAGTAAATTATGTTATACCAATGATGAGAATGAAAATAGTTGTCTAGCAATTAGCCAAGTCCATTCGCGTTGTACAAAAGTAAGTATATGATATGAAAGAATTACTGAACTTGGTTCACTTGATATTCATATATGGGGCGGGGGGGGGGGGTAATTTTAATTGAATGTGGAAACGGCAACAACAATTGTTACAATCACACAAACTGAGAATTGGAGTGAAAATGTATAACACTGACAGAATTAGATATTCTCTGGCCTGAAGATAATACAGAATGTACCTGTATATCGTTCGTTACATTGCAAAATAGTCACTGTATGAGATGGCGTACGTACTCAAGTGCTATGGCGCTAATGTATGACTCCTATACCTCTAGTACTGAGAGCACGAGAGCTCATAAGTTATAGACGGGGGGGGGGTTACAGATCAGCACCTTACTCCCTTAGACAAGCTCGGCTACTACTTCCGCGTCGGTCCAGGGGCATGAGGCAACAATTCTGATGAAACCCGAAAATGATAATGATCTGATACAGGTAAATGAAGGCCCAAGTTAGCTATGAGTCACATTTACATACTTACTTCTTTATCTATAGTATATTTTGATAAACTCATTATGTACGTCTACACATATTTGTTATTTTGGGTATAAGGCCAGAAACGGAATGATTAAAAATATTATATATATGTACTCGTCACTGTCTGGTCTTTTAAAAAAATGAAACATTTTAATAATCGCAGAAAAAAGGTTTACATAAATATGGATGACTCCAAAAAAGAATAAAGAAAAAGAAAGTATACGGATAGACATGGTGCAAAATCGACGCTTAGTGCGCTCGTGACAGCTGATGCGCTGCGCTGCTTGGCGTGTTCGAGCTCAAACGTATTCAAGGGCTTGAGGCAACAATTCTGGTGTCTATAACAATATTGAATAACGCCGTGAATATAGACGACATCAACAAGTTCCGTCAAATTCTTGTTTATCATTATATTCTGCATCTTGAATCGCTAATTAATATATAATTATAATACGCAGAGAAATACATATATCTAACTCGATCGAATCGAGCTGGAATACAAATAGAATATACGGGACACTGCTGTGGAGTGTACCGATTGAATAGCGCCCCCAACGGTCGTAGAATTTACTTCTCTGTCTTGTCGCGCGATCGCGAGATCGAATGATTCGAATCTTGGAATTTGAAAATTCAACCTCCACGAGCTCAGCATTTGCTCAATTTCCTCAATTTGGTCATTTGCTAAAAAAAGAAGGGGTAGGACACTTTGGTGTTCTTTTTCATTGTAAGCTTGAAACCACATCGCCCTCATTCACGGACACTTTTTGTTTCGTTCAAACTTAAGAGTATTTGTTTACTCAGTCAAATAATGTTGTTACGTTTTCTCTTTCATTCAAAGGTATATTTTGAAGAGACACAGATATGACGACTAATGTTTAATGATTATTTTTACGTACTTTTATGAAAATAATATAGACCGGAATCAACTGTGTGTTCGAGCCTACCGCAACTCTTCGGCACCAAATATTGATTAAACCAAGATATTATCAATTGTGTTTTTGTTTATATCCCTCGCAAAAGACGCAATGTTTCGGAGCTTCAGTTCATATAATATGCTGTTTCGGCAATCTGTTTTACTGTCCCGCAAACGCCACAATCATGTAGTGCTACATGCGAAAAATATACCTCACCACAAGAGGGCAGCAGGTGGTATCAAGCTTCGAGAAAAAATTCATGGGTCACATGTTCGATTTGAAGCGTCCTGGTTGGTTTATTCGATGCCGTGTCCTACCCCTCTGTATTACAAGTTTAAGCAGGGGCATGAGGCAACAATTCTGGTGAAACTCGAAAATGATAATGATGTCATACAGGTAATAAAGGTCCAAGTTAGCTATGAGTCACATTTACATACTTACTTCTTTATTTATAGTATATTTTAATAAACTCATTATACACGTCTACACATATTTGTTATTTTGGGTTTAAGGCCAGAAATGGAATGATTAAAAATATTTTATGTATGTACTTGTACACTTTCTGGTCTTTTCAAAAAATGAAACATTTTTTTATAATAATCGTAGAAAAAAAGTTTATATAAATATGGAAGACTCCAAAAAAGAATAAAGAAAAAAGAAAGTATACGGATAGACATGGTGCAAAATCGATGCTTAGTGTGCTCGCGACAGTTGACATGCTCTGCTGCTAGCGTGCTCGAGCTCAAACGTATTCCTTACTTAAACCAAGGGCATGAGGCAACAATTCTGGTGTCTATCAACAATTGAATAACATGAATAAAAACAATATCAAAAAGTTCCGTCAAGTTTATAATTACTTCATTATCTTGAATCAATAATTAATATCTAATTAAAATACACAGAAAAATACATACAGTAACTTGAAACGCGCTGAATATAAATAGAATACGGCGGACTGGGACGTAACATGCATAATGCATGTCTAGTCTAACGTGTGTGGAGCAGTGTACCGATTGTGTAGCGCCCCCAACGGTTATATAAATTATCTGTCTTGTCGCGCGCTCGCGATCGCGAGCTTGAATGATTCGAATCTTTGCAACCGTCCATAAAAGTACTGGATTTTGAAAATTCCATATGCACGAGCTCGACATTTACTCAATTTGCTCAATTTGCTCAATTTGCTCAATTGCTAAAAAAGGAAGGGTAGGACACTCCGGTGTTCTTTTTCGTCGTAAGATTGAAACCACATCGCCCTCGTTCACGGACACTTTCTGTTTCGGGCAAACTTACGCGTTTTTGTTTATGCAGTCAAATGATGTTGTTACGTTTTCTCTTTCATTCAAAGGTATATTTTGAAGAGACACAGATATGACGAGTAATGTTTAATGATTATTTTTACGTAATTTTATGAAAATAATATAGACCGGAATCGACTGTGTGTTCGAGCCTACCGTAACTCTACCGCATCAAATATTGATTAAACCAAGATATTATCAATTGTGTTTTTGTTTATATACCTCGCAAAAGACGCACCGTTTCGGAGCTTCCGTTCAAATACATACCCAAAATAACAAATATGTGTAGACGTGTATAATGAGTTTATTAAAATAAACTACAAATAAAGAAGTAAGTATGTAAATGTAACTCATAGCTAACTTGGGCCTTTATTACCTGGATATCATTATCATTTTTGGGTTTCACCAGAATTGTTGCCTCGTGCCCCTGCTTAAACCAAGGGCATGAGGCAACAATTCTGGTGTCTATAACAATATTGAATAACGTAAATATAGACCACATCAACAAGTTTCGTCAAGTTCTTGTTTATCATTATTTCAGTATCCCGAATCGCTAATTAATATCTAATTATAATATACAGAGAAACACATATATTTAACTCGATTGAATCGCACTGGACGGGACGCTGCTGTGGAGTCAACCGTTTGAATAGCGCCCCCAACGGTCGTAGAATTTACTTCTCTGTCGTGTCGCGCGATCGTGAGATCGAATGATTCGAATCTTGGAATTTGAAAATTCAACCTCCACGAGCTCAGCATTTGCTCAATTTCCTCAATTTGCTCATTTGCTAAAAATTATAATAATTTCAAGCTTAAGACGAAAAAGAACACCAAAGTGTCCTATAGATACCCCTTCTTTTTTAGCAAATGAGCAAATTGAGCAAATTGAGTAAGTGCTGAGCTCGTGGAAGTTGAATTTTCAAATTCCAAGATTCGAATCATTCGATCTCGCGACAAGACAGAGAAGTAAAATCTACGACCGTTGGGGGCGCTATTCAATCAGTACACTCCACATCGCAGCGTCCCGTATATAGTTATTTGTATTCCAGCGCGATTCGATCGAGTTAAATATGTGTTTCTCTGTGTATTATAATTAGATATTAATTAACGATTCAAGATACTGAAATAATGATAAACAAGAACTTGATGTTGTCTATATTCACGTTATTCAATATTGTTATAGACACCAGAATTGTTGCCTCATGCCCTTGGTCGGTCTGGAATAGCTCCTTCACAAGCACGCGTGCAGTTATATTATATATAAGTACTAAGTAGTCACAGGTAGGAAGAAGGTCAATTCAGGCAAAATAACGAAGGTGAAATAGCAATGAACAATTAGCCGACATCTACGTCGGATTTTAATCAGATTGACTCAGGCTTATTTAGTTATGCAAACAAAATAAATAAATAAATAAATAAATAAATATATATATAAAAATAAATAAATAAATAAATAAATAAATAAACCCGCAAACAATAAATGTACAATTTTGGCCATTTCGCATATAGGAAAACATATAACAATTCTTGTGGTTGATAATGATTTTTGTAACTACTCTCTTGTTGATGCTTGTCAGTATTTCTTTATTTCTTTATTTCTTCATTTTCAACAAACAATAAATAAATAAATAAATAGATAAATAAATAAATACTGACAAGCTTCAACAAGAGAGTATCATGTGACAAATCATGCCCTGTGATGTGACCGGACCCGACATGTTTTCAGAATGTAATTTTGATATTGTAAAATTATCGTTGACAGGCATTCGAGTATCTGTCCCAATAATATCAGCTGTAACTTGTTTTGCTACAATCTTTGACCTTGACCCTCTTGGTCATACTTTAAAAAGAAATATAAATCATCAAATATAAATCAAATATAAATTTCATCCATTAGTTACACAGAAATGAAATATTGTGGAGGGGGACCATGAATTATGACATTAAAATGTACCTGATATCGAATTCAATGTAACAGTTACCTTGGTCGTCTGAGTGTTGAAACCTTCTTGATACTCCAGCTTTCAATTGTTATTTCAGGATCTTCTCCGATGGTGATATGTGGTACACGGCCATAAACTGAGATGCATAATATGGACTTCAGAGTTTCTTCATTGGCACTTTACGTCGATTCATACACTAGTCTTCGGATCTGTTTTGGATTTTCATTTTCTTACACTTTTTTGGTATTTTGCTGATAAAAATGCAACATTTCAAATATTCTTGGATAGCAATTATTGTTTTGCAGTATTTCCACGTGTAAAGTGTAAGTTTTGAAAAGATGTAGAACTTATAACATTAGAAGAAAAGATTCGGTGTTGACAATTGTCATACCAATGCCTTCCAATTGCAGCCATAGTATCTGGTTGTCGAATAAGCTTAGAGATATTTGTAGATATACAGGGGTCGGGTGGGGGCTGAAAGGGTTCTTGTGACAGATTTAATCAGAAAACTTCAAACTTGGTCAAAGATTGCATGCTTTCAAATTGTTTTGGTATATTTTACAAAATATATTTACAATGCAATCCACGTTTCTTGTTTTGTATCATTGTTTATAAAGTTGTTGAGGAACAAGGAGATAGGCAAAGTTTATAATTTCACGGCAGTGACTTGCCAATAATAATTTTATTGTGAAAAATATATACCAGAATAATTTGGCTTCCAGTGGCTACTTTTAAGATGTGTTTCTAACGGGATTTATTCACACTTTCACGGAACGAAAAGTTGATTGAGGTCAGCATTATTTTTTTCAACAATGTACCAAAAGGATGAAGAGTTCATCGTTTTCACAAAGAGATGGTGTGTGTGTGTGTGTGTGCATGTGTGTGTGTGTGTGTGTGTGTGTGTGTGTGTGTGTGTGTGTGTGTGTGTGTGTGTGTAAACAACTTAAAGTCAAAAACCGCTGAACCGATTGCCATGATATTTGGTGGGTCCATTACCTTTGGTGTCTAGTTGGTAAATTGTTCAAATCAAAATGATCGCATCACAGGTGTGTGATTTGGGTCAAAAAATGTGATATTTGGTCAAAAAATTTAAACTCAGCAACTACTTGGCAGATTGGTGCAAAATTTGGTGGGAACATTCTTAAGTGTAAAGTAAGATTTGTTCATGACATGATGATTCCATCAGTGATATGCAAATAAGGGCTAAAAATGTGTCTTTTTGGTCAAAAATCTATAATTCCAAAACCACTGAGCAAATTGGGCTGGAATATAATGGGAATGTATCTAGGGATGTATGGACAAAGAAATATTAAGCACACAATATGCAAATTAGGTTTAAGCATGTTCATTTTTGGCCAAAAACTTATATCTCAAAAAGTACTTGGTCACAGAGTCTGAAACTTGGTGAGATGTTTCTGAAAGTGTTATTCTGCAGATTTTCTTCAAAACATTTTGACAAAATTGGCCCCAGCGACCATGACCACGCCCTTAGCAACAACCAAATGGCAGTATATTTTGGTCAAATAACAACATCATCTGGTAGGCAAATGAGTAAACATTCAAAAATGTATGCAAATAGCCTAGCAACCATGACCACGCCCATAGCAACAGCCAAACGGTCGTGTATTTCACAAAGATAACAACAGGGATAAATAGACAATTGAATAAACATTCAAAAAATGTACGTAAATTTGCCTAGCAACAAGACCACGCCCATAGCAACAACCAAATAACCATGTATGTTGCAAAGATAACAACAGGAATAGGAAGACAAATGAAACATTCAAAAATGTATGCAAATGTGCCTAGCAACAAGACCACGCCCATAGCAACAGTCAAATAATCACATATATTGCAAAGATAACAACGGGGATTAATAGACAATTGAATAAACATTCAAAAAGTGTATGTAAATTTGCCTAGCATTAAGACCACGCCCATAGTAACAACCAAATAATCATGTATATTGCAAAGATAACAGGAATAGGAAGACAAATGAAACATTCAAAAAATGTATGCAAATGTGCCTAGCAACAAGACCACGCCCATAGCAACAGCCAAATGATCACATATATTGCAAAGATAACAACGGGGATTAATATACAATTAAATAAACATTCAAAAAATGTATGTAAATATGCCTAGCAACAAGACCACGCCCATAGCAACAGCCAAATAACCATGTATTTTACAAAGATAATATCAGGAATTCATACACAAGTGAACAAAAACATACAAAAATGTATGCAAATATATCTAACAACATGACCATGCCCATAGCAACAGCCAAATGATAGCATATATCGACATGGTTGGATAGGCAACTGGATAGTCATTCAACATATGAACACTTATTGTTAGCATGGACTACCATATGGATAAACATTTGTAGAAACTGTACAGTTGTGCTACAGCGCCATTGGCGGTATTTTTCATTTTTGCATGACTTCCATATTTATACATTCATTATCTTATAGAGTTGAAGTAATGAGTCGATTTCTTTATGATTTTATTCAGGTCTGATGAGTTAATTGCATGGGCTGCCAAATTCTTTACTAATTCTATGTTTGTTACTTATTAACAGGTAAGACAGTTAGCACTATCACATACATCTAGAGAGTAGTCGATAGAGTGATATACATCTAGAGAGTTAGTAGATTGAAATTGAAATTTATCTCACCAGAAAATGAAACCAAAATATACATTCTTTGAAAGTAATACAAAACAGAATTCTAGTGAGGGTCATGGAATACACACACACACACACACACACACACACACACACACACACGCACGCACGCACGCACGCACGCACGCACGCACGCACGCACGCACGCACGCACGCACGCACACACACACACACACACACACACACACACACACACACACACACACACACACACACCTGGCACAAATGCCAGAAACATTATTCCACATGACCTTGGTGAATGGCTGCCATATTTATTGTAAAATTGACATTTAGCGCACTAACTCTGGATATTTAATCAATAGAGACCAATGTTATCTATAATGAGCTTTGTGATGAGTCCTTCACTTTTGACCTTGACCTCTATCTTCAAGGTCAAGTAGCCAAAATTACTATATTGCACATGCACAACTCTGATGTGCATGGGCCCATTTCAACCAAACCCTGCATAAGGGACCGGTCAGTTTCTCCAGCCGGGGGGGGGGGGGCGTTAGATTCTTAAATTGGGCCGACAAAAAGTCACTGACCCCCCATCTGTAAAACCCAAAACAGGCTGACCCCCCCTATCACTTAATTCTAAAACATGATGACCCCCCCCCCCCCATATATGATATTCGCATGAGTGACAGGTATTTTTTGATCGTGACTCAGTGCGGACTGCTTGACTGTCTTGCAACTACTTTATAAGATCCCGGGTTAGCACTATCATAATTATAATTATTGACTACACAGGGTAAATATATTTGAAAAGGAGTTTAATAGCATCTTGACAGTGAAAGGTGGGGGGAAAGCTTGAGAAGGGAATATGTACAGCTGTCAGGGCGGGTCCTAGGGGGTCTCCCCCTAGAAGCCCAAGAGGTTTTTAACTCTGAAAAAGTCAATTTTGAGACTATTCAGACATTTTTAGAAAATCATTTCCAAGCTTTACAAGACAGCACCAACATGTAAAAAGCAACTACATAAGGTTGAAATATTTTTGAAATATAGTTTGATAGGATCTTGACAGTAAGAGGTAGGGGGGAGATCTTGAGACAGGGATGTGTACACCTCATGGGGGGGGGGGTCCTAGGGGGTCTCCCCCTAGAAGCCCTGGAGGTTTTTTCCCTGAAAAGTCAATTTTGGGACTATTCAGACCCTTTCAGACAATAATTTCCAAGCCTTACAAGATAACACCAACATGTAAAAAAACAACTACATAGGGTTGAAATACTTTTGAAATATACTTTGATAGCATCTTGACAGTAAGAGGGGAAGAGCTTGAGACTGGCATATGTCCACCTCATGCGGGGGGTCTGAGGGGGTCTCCCTCTAGAAGCCCTGAAGGATTTTTACTCTTATAGCCAATATTTACGCTATTTAGACCCTTCAAGCAATAACTTAATCCATGCTTTACAAGACAGCAAGTATCAGAAACTATTCTTTATAACTAATTGCACTAAGGGTTGAAATATGTTCCTCAAAAGTTAAATGGCATCATTATATACATGTAGTAAAGGTCAGCACATCTAATGGTAGTATCATTGGTAGGGGAGATTTGGAGATTAAGGCAATTTTAGACTATCTTGGCAAACATTTCACATCTTGAAAAGACAATATCATCTCAAATTAGAATAGGGTGAAAATATTTAAGAAAAGTTTAATACCATTATGACAGTAAAAAGGTTGTTGGTGCATCTGATTGGTGGTTGAATGCATGAGTGACCTCTGGGGGTGAGGAAGTCCTTGGGGTTTTCCCCCTGGCAGATATGGATTTTTTTGCTTGAGATACTAAGGCAATGTTTAGGTTATTCATAACCTTTGAGGTAATATTTCCAAGCTTCGAAAAGCTAACCTAAATGTACGTTTTAAATGAGTTCCCTATATCACATAAAATAGACATGTTACATTAGTATAGGGGCATTAATATATGTATAATAAAGTCACCGGTATGTTAGAGAACTTTAGGTGGTCATACCTAATGTATAATAGAAACTGGAATCTGATGAGATGTGGTGATTTGTAGTGTCAATAACACGACGAGTAGAACAATTTAGATTAACTTCATTTATAAACTATCTATGAAAATTGCCATTACGAAACCTTCAAGTCACAAGTTCACTTTTGCCCCAAACTGCAATATAAGTGAAGCATTGATTGTGAAACAGCCAAGCATTTACATGACATGTTCTGTAACTAGTGTGGTAGCTAGGTAATACATCAATCTGATTAAAATCCGATGTGGTGAAAGCAGCAAAAGATGTCCTTATTTACCTCTATGCATCGTGTTGTGACGTTTGTTTTGTTCGGTGTGATCGAAGGCGGCGATCACTCCGAACAAAACAAACGTCACAACACGATGAATAGAGGTAAATATAAACATCTATCCACTTTCACCACATCGGATTTTAATCAGATTGGGTAATACATGTATATGTATATGTATAGTTATGTTTGAACTAATAAGTAATATTAAAGAATTCATGTAAGAAACAGGGACAAGAACAAATATTGACATGTACCACATTTCAGACAAGGCTATATGCCATTGTAGAAAGGATTTTTTCTTCCATTACAATTTAAAACACAATGACCCCCCCCCCCCCTATCCACAATTTTCAAAACAGCATGACCCCCCCCCCTACTGCCAATTTCAAAAACAGGGTGACCCCCCTACCAATCCACCGCCCCCCCCCCAGGCCGAAGAAACTGACCGGTCCCTAAATATCAGATACAGTAGTCCACATATACACATCACTGTTTCATGATGTTCATGTGAATGACTGAATGTGGCCATATTTGTCATAAAAATTCAGATTATAAATTATTAAGTTGAAATGTTAGGGACTATATTTTCAACAAAGATAAAATATTGTGATGTCAGGTGTAGTGTTTGTTAGTGGATGGTTGTTAGGAAGTGTTTATTATTGTCAATATTAATGGGGCTACTGTTTGTACATTTGTCACCAACCTGGTACTTACTAAATTTTGATACGGTGTTTCTCTACTCTTTTTCAGCAACTGGAACCAGAATATCCCATAATGCTTCATAATTATAGCTGTCATCTTCTATCCAAAACTAAAGCGTGTGTCATTGGGGGAGGTGGGAACTGTTTCTCCTTTGGAACACATTTTAACACTACTCCAGTTATTCTCCATGTACCTGATATCTAGAATTAGCCATGTTTGAATCACGCAACTTGCCAGAACATTGGTCATATTACAATAAAGTCAGCTGTTGGTACTAATCTGAAACAATTGTTGTTTGGCTCGCAATCACATTACAAGATGTTGTAGTGTCAGTTTTGATGGTTACAGTAAACGAATAAATGTGTATGTCGATCAAAGTTAATGACAGAGAATTAAGAATCAAGTGAAACAGAAATGTTGGACTGAAAGCATAACACAGTAACTGTTGTAGTTGGAGGTAAAACCAGAATGATGAACACTGCCCAAAATAAGACAAACTGTCCCAAAGATATTTGACTTTAGGTAAAGTATACATATATGCACATTCCAGGTAAAATCTGTAAAATACATGTAATAAAACAAGTTATATTTTATATCAACACAGTGTCCCACCCTCTGTCCGTGTGTGTGTGTGTGTGTGTGTGTGTGTGTGTGTGTGTGTGTGTGTGTGTGTGTGTATGTCTGGTGTGTTGAAATGATTTTTATAGTTGTGCCATACATGTCATAGGTTGTTGTTGTTGTTGTTGTTGTTGTTGTTGTTGTTGTTGTTGTTGTGTGTGTGTGTGTGTGTGTGTGTGTGTGTGTGTGTGTGTGTGTGTGTGTGTGTGCATGCATGCGTGCATGTTGAAATCAATTATTACAACTTACTCATTGTATTCAGATAGTGGTATGGCTAATATAACTACCTTGAATCAATGATGTCATGACATATACTTCCATTAGATTTATGACATATAGGATTTGTCTATGACTGCCTTATTTGCATATTAGTTATTTCTGCTAGTATTTACTAATTAGAGGAAACACGCTTACAATTGTGGTTAATGTACTCTTCTTATCCTTTATGATATATAGTGGTCCGAGGTATTTGATAAGAATACTATCTTATAAAGAGATGACTGTGCAGTCTTTAGTCGTTATCATTATTCACAGTTTGCCCTACATCCTGGCATTATCAGTTCACCAGATGTCCTGCACTCATGCCATATAACACGTCAATTTAACATTGGCTGGCAGAATTGGTGTTTTTGAAATTTGCTTCTTTTAAAGGTCCAAGGAGCTAGTTAGAATGGACTGAGACAGTCTGTAAGAGGACCACGTTCTTAGCACAACTGAACTGATAAGGCTCAGAAGTGCTAAAGGCATGGCAAAGTGTCTGTCTGTCTGTCTTTCTGTCTTTCTGTCTGTCTGTCTGTCTGTCTGTCTGTGTGTGTGTGTGTGTGTGTGTGTGTGTGTGTGTGTGTGTGTGTGTGTGTAAACAACTTAAAGTTAAAAAAATGCTGGACCGATTGCCGTGATATTTGGTGGATGTATTACCTTAGGTGTCTCGTTGGGAGTTTTTTTTCAAATCAAAATGATCTTACCACCTGTATGTGACTTGAGTCAAACAATGTGATGTTTAGTCACAAAACCTAAACTCAAAACTACTGGGCAGATCGTTCTGAAGTTTGGTGGGAACGTTCTTAGGGGTGTGTAGATTAAGATTTGTACATGACATGATTCCTTCAGTAATATGCAAATCAGGCCTGAAAATGTGTCTTTTTGGTCAAAAATCTTTAATTCCAAAACTACTAAGCAAAGTACCAATGCCTTCTCAGAATTCATGAAGTACTGTTTGAGACACCATGTCAACAGGCAGACAGACAGACAGACAAGACAGACAGACACAGCCCAACCCATGACATGTATGGCACAACTATAAAAATCGTGGCTTTGTAATTGTGGCACAGCTATAGCCAGATGTAAAATGAATGTATTCCGTAAGGACAAAACACAAGCCTAAAGACTGTCTATTTTTCCTGCACATATTATCAGAATGTAAGAACCTGAGCTACCATACATGACATATCTAAGTACCACCAAATTATATGAAATTTTAAGCCTGAAAGGTTTTACCCAATCACCAAAAAAACATTATCTATGCAAATGACTCTTTAAAAAGAATACCAAGTTATATTAAATGTGTACTAATTGTCAAGGTATGTACCAAATTATAAGAAATTAAAAGCTCTCTTCCTAATTACCAAAATCTTTTACTTTTGCAACAAAAAACATCGTGTACCCGACACGTTCAGTCTGTTATCACCAGATAAATGACATATATTACATTATCAGTTCAGCAGATGCCAAGTACATGTGCCATAAGGGAGCCTTTAGTAAGCCTGACTGACTGACTGACTCACTCACTACAAAAAGGATTTAACCCTCCTTCCTTACAAAAGGTAAAATTGATATATATTTTGGTATAACGGTACAGCTTGTAATTTTCATCTGAGGAAAGACTGTATGCAATATCGATATATTGATTGTTTCCGTGCACACTGAAGAGCTCCCAATGGATATGGTAAATCATCCCCACAAATAAAGAAAACGATAAAGAATATTAAACTAAAATACATATAACTCTGATGAATATAGTACTTGTCTTTCGATATGTTGACGTCACTGATTTTTTTGTATATGATTGCATTAATCACATGTCTAATTAAGCTTGATGCTGTAGCTCTTAGTTTCAATGAATCATTTGATTAAACATTATTTTTGCTAATTAGGCAATGTTCATATTTCATATAATTACGTACACATATTGCTGATGACAAAATGTTATGTCCATTACAAATGTGAGTATGTCAATATACCTTACAATCAAAGTGTGATGAGTCATATCATTTGTGGCAGCTCCAAAGTTTTGTTTTTTCACATTGTGTAGAGGAAAGGGCTTGTTTTGTTTTCCTCCGTGGGGAAGACATTAATTTTCATCTGGTCTCCAATGATCTATAAACTCGTGGAATTGTCGTTGCCCCAGCCACAGCCTTGACAATTGAGGTGACGAGCGTGTCTGTCTGTCTGTCTGTCTGTCTGTCTGTCTAGATCTCTCTCTTAATACTACATTGCTCTAATTTCATTGATTAAGTTGACAGTGCATTAAGCCATATTTTATAGAATGTACCACAAGATATCTTCATATAGTACTGATGTCGTTATCAAAATCGACACCGGACGTTTTACTTAGTGTAAAGCTGAAGATTTCAGTACAGACATTAAACACATCATTTTTTTGCAAGAGAATCCTCTTTGCGTGTTTCTTGTACACTGCCTTTGAACATTATTAATGCAACATACACTTTTGAAATACATATACAAAGCTAAACTTCAGTGTCATTTCTGAATGCATCAGGAGTTGTTTTGTGTACAAAAGTGTCAGGGAGATGAGTCCAAATTCTGCACGTACGCCAATATCTGCATTTTATTCGAGACAAGCAGAACATTTCAAAAACACCAATTCTGTCAGTGACTTGTTATCTGGCATGAGTGCAGGACATCTGCTAAACTGATAATGCCACATGATGGTAACAGTCACCTCTCTCTCTCTTTGAGATAGTGTTCTTATCAAATAGTAACAATCAAACCATGGACACGTCTACAACCTGTATTTGCATGAAAACCATATTTCTCCCTCACTTCAAAATCTCTTAATATTTTCCGACACGTGGATTTTATATCTTCATCGAGAACTTTTTTAACATTACCTCACACACAACTCAAAGAAAATATGCTCTCTTTTTTCGCTTGGGCGTTCAGCTTGTAAATGTTTAGGTAATGCATTAATATGGCCGTACTGAATGAATCATACTTCAAGCCAGTGATGGGGTCAATTGACCTTTTAAGACCAATTTCAAATGTAACTTGAGAACATCATTTACTACAACTAGTTTTAAGTGTGTGTAACTTAAGAACAGTGAACTACCCGAAATAAATGACAGACGCAAATAATATTTACCGATTTTTCACAAATTGTGCATAATATGCCGGTGTTAAAAAAAGAAAATATAGTGAAGTCTGTCTGTCTCGGATGAAAATTTTATTGATAAACTATTCCTAATTTCCATGTTTGATCAGCGTTCACTACCAAATGCTGTTTCATTGTAACCTGTATCCATGGCAATATCTTTACTTCATAACAGAGAAAGTGTCTCAAAAGAAATGTGTGTTAAGAAGGGCGTAATTGATCATCACATTACTTCTTTACGGCTTCATTCAAATATGTGCAAATTGAAATTATCTTGTTCTCTTGATATAATCCAGTCCCATTTTTAATATATTATTGTCAATGTCATATATCGATTGTTCCTGCAAAGTTTAGACCCCTTGTACATTAGACAAAATTGCATTTAAAAAAGTGTACGACCCAAATGTAAGACAGGGCCTGTTTACTGAGAGGTACGTGTGCACTATAATACACATGTAAAACTTTTCATGTTTGTAATGGTTCTGGGTTTAGCGAAAAAAAGTTACATATCATAGTGACCCACTCGCCTTTGATTCTTACGCAGTTCTCTTGATATGAACTCCTTTCCTATCACTTTGGCATCCAATTCGCCTGGTAGAGGCTGAAATAAGGGCTTACAATTCCGATTTTTTTTCCACAAGCATGAGAATGACCAGATGTGGGAACTTTGCTAATCAAGTAGAAAATCGGAAATACTTGTTATTGACAATGATGATTAGATACCATTTGATTGATTTACACACTTTTTTTATTTTTAGATCATACCACACCTTAACACTGATTATCACCACTGATATCATAGGCCCTAAAATGTATAAAACAGGAGTAACACTCCGTTCAAAATCATCTTCTACTTGTCAAGTCAGAGGTTTAGGTAAGTTGGCAACCTTACTTTATTGTAACGTTTTTGTATATGTATACTTACAGGAGTTTCCTCCGTGGATGTACAATTGTGTGCAACGTCTTTCGACCCGAAACTAGACATAGTTAGGATACAAAAATACAAAAAACCTACCGGGTTCTAAAAAAGTGCTAAACACGCTTCATTTTCTTTGGGAAGTTGAAATTTGACTCATGTCACATTTATGTAAATGTTTTAGAGTCATTGCAGGTGTGTTCTTTCCTGGTGGGGAGTGGGTAAATCATTCTCAATTTTGGGTGGGCAGTGGGCAAGTTGATGTGGGATGGAATGAGGGTAGATATCCTTCACTAGTGGGAGGCCACATAAGATCAGCTAAAGCTTCCTTTGGGGGAGGGGCAATTCTATTAAAAACATCATTTTTGGTCTGAAACAACATGTAATTAATGAAAACCACAAATCTGCCTGTTGGCTGTACCAGTTTACATCCAGCACATTGGGAAATGCATACGTTTGCGAATCTAGTGTGCTTTATCATTTTGTTTTCTTAATAGACTCCAAATTTCAACATGAGGTGTTTGGTTTTCGCCGTTTTGATCGCTGTCGCAGCTGCAGCACCGTTCCTCAGAGTTAACAAGCCTGTTCCAAACAGTTACATCGTTAAACTCAAGGTATGTGCAGCGTATCAAATAAATGAAATTGAAGAAAAACATTGTTTTAGGAGTATGTATGTATGTATGTATGTATGTATGTATGTATGTATGTATGTATGTATGTGTGTGTGTATGTGTATGTGTTTGTTTGTGTGTGTATGTATTTTTGTATGTATGTATGTGTGTATGTATGTATGTGTGTATGTATGTACATGTATGTATGTATGTATGTATGTATGTATGTAAGTATGTATGTGTGTGTGTATGTATGTATGTATGTATGTATGTATGTATGTGTGTGTGTATGTATGTATGTATGTATGTATACGTGTGTATGTATGTATGTATGTATGTGTCTATGTATGTATGTATGTATGTATGTATGTATGTATGTATGTACGTATGTAAGCCTGATAAATGATCGAATGGCAACCTGAAATATTTTATTTTAGAGTGGTTGCTTAGCATCGTTGTAAAAACCATTAGCATTACGTATCCCTCTTCTTGACATATGTTTTTTTTCGTCATAAGTTGGAACAATCCACAATGAAGCTCTTGAGTGTTCCAAGAATTGTTGTTTTTGTTGTCGTTTGAATTTGATGATTTCTTAGAAGTATATATTGAACCGCAAACAAGGATTGAAAGTCTTCTTTTTTTTCATTTCCAGGATAGTATTGTCCCACTGCAATTCGCCAAACAACTGCCAGCCCTCGGTGCTTCTGTCACTAAAGTATACAACAATGCCTTGAACGGTTTGGCTGTTGAGACAATGAATGTTCAGAAGGTAAGTCAGTCATTACAGTAAACTTATATCTGTTGAGTCAAACCCCGGAATCAAACCTTGGGGTGGGTCACGGCTAATACTCGCTGTGCGTACTTTTCTGTTATCGTCACACTTCTGGTTCGAATGTTCCGAAGATCAGCGCGGGCTTTTGATAAAGTGTGTTCTCACGCCAGTTATTGCAGTGAAGAGCATAAAAATTGCGTACAAAGCTGCGAAAAGTTTGAGCCAATCGTAATTATTCTGACCTAGGAAAACGAAGATCCCGTTCATTAGAAACGAGGATGTCCGATGCAATAGCTGTGTGTAAACATGAAAGTACCAGGCAGAAGACAACTTCTGGACAACATTTTCTTGACAACTAAAAAAAGTACTGATCATCAAGATAATGAATGTCTGGGTCAAATTTTGAAGAACAACTGATGCTCGTTGGGAAACCATGTTGCAATGGCAATAAAGTTGGTTTAGTTTCGACAGAATTCCGACTATCTTTAAAAAAGTACCAATCATCATAGAATGAAAAGAATAAATGTCATGGGCTAAAAAAAGTTATTGTACATCTGACGGTTGGTACGTTTGTCGCAACGGATTAAAAACGGATTGAGCTGAGACAGATTTCCCAGGTAACTTTTAAAACAACACCCGATCATCATAGAATAAAATGTAAACAAGAAATGTTGGCAGCCAAAATGTGATGGTTTAACTCAGACCATTATTTATGCAGTGGGTTGAGGTTTTAGTGAGGCGGAAGCTTTCTTCTCCGACCATCTTTTTAATCTAATAGCTAAAATTTGATGTAACCTTTCTAATTCTCATGTAATAAAAATGTCATCATCTACAATTTAACGTACAATCCATAAAAGAATGTTTGACTCGAAATAGATTCGTTTCCATAGCAACCACTCCTGTTCACAGATATCTTGGTTTTGCAGTAGTCAGAATCAAGCTTCGACAGCATTAGCAAAAATACTTACATGGAAACCCGAATTTTTTATTTCAAATTTCGAATGAATATAATTTGAAGAAAATGTTCACAAAAAATGTAAAGTTGCTTAGGTCGATAAGTTTACCAACATTCATGGATCTACTATTTTTCATCAACTGTCGACAAAATATCTTGCTTTCGTTTATTTCCAAACAAAAATTATCACAGTTTAATATATTAATACATGATTCAATATATTATGTGCTGAAATAGTATGTTTGTTTTTTCTATTTAAAATCATACACAAACTCATTTTAAAACTACTGTCAGTAGAGGGCGTTATGTTCAAAATTAGTGCGGGGACCCAAAATTTGTTTTGTCATATTTTGATTTCTCAAGTCTTTGATTAGACCTGTACAAATTTTGAAAAACCGTAGGGTCGTTAAATAATTAATAGCAAGCCTTCTTAAGGCAAGGATATATATAGGTTCCGACCTCGTTCTGTACTTTATTAGCGGTAGTTCATTTTAGGAGTGAATGAGTCAACGGTTCTTTAATTTGTTTATAAGGCTTACTACACGTACTTTTAAGTATCGATTACCAATTCGATTATCAATGCTATCGTTAATCCAAATATGATAATATGAAATATTCTATCTATACATTGCATCGTGCTCTTGGAAATCCAGATCGTTCTGTAATTACGCCGAAGTGTTTGCCTAAACGTTTTGGATTTGAGATTATTAACAATTGAACACAAACCATTTTATTGCTCTAAAGCAGCTGAAACGTGTTTTTTCTTGTCACCGAAAATATCTTAATCTATTTAGTGGTTTTATGGTTGTTTATTATGACTGACGGTGCATAGTGTTCGCGCCAGCGGCATCACCTACCCAGTATCGCTTCCAATGCAATTCAGTCGAGAGCACGGGCAACTTACCCGGACAATAAATTTCCGTATCACGCCCCACCACACTTTGCCCAAATATGGAAAGTAGTGTGCTAACATTACCGATATCCGTTCTCTCAGTGATTTGACTTTCTTAATTTCTTCACTATTTTACGTTTTTTGCAAGTAAAATAATATGTCAATGCCGATTTATGTGAAACGTGATTCAAATTATGTTTTTGTGCCTGTACATATATATATAAGAAAACCCCCAACAACAACAACAACAACAACAACAACAACAACAGAAACAACAACAACAACAACAACAACAACAACAACAACAAAACCCTTTAAGACGTACCCGGATTTGAATTTTGCGAACCTCGCTAGTAAGCTTAGGGACCGGTCAGTTTCTCCAGCCTAGGGGGGCCGGTGGATTGGTAGGGGGGTCACCCTGTTTTTGAAATTGGCAGTAGGGGGGGTCATGCTGTTTTCAAAATTGTGGATAGGGGGGTCACTGTGTTTTAAATTGTGATGGAAGAAAAAAATCCTTTCTACAATGGCATATAGCCTTGTCTGAAATGTGGTACATGTAAATATTTGTTCTTGTCCCTGTTTCTTACATGAATTCTTTAATATTACTTATTAGTTCAAACATAACTATACATATAGGTTAGCTTTTCGAAGCTTGGAAATATTACCTCAAAGGTTATGAATAACCTAAACATTGCCTTAGTATCTCAAGCAAAAAACTCCATATTTCCCAGGGGGAAAATCCCAAGGACTTCCTCACCCCCAGAGGTCACTCATGCACCAACAACCTTTTTACTGTCATAATGGTATTAAACTTTTCTTAAATACTTTCACCCTATTCTAATTTGAGATGATATTGTCTTTTCAAGATGTGAAATGTTTGCCAAGATAGTCTAAAATTGCCTTAAACTCCAAATCTCCCCTACCAATGATACTACCATTAGATGTGCTGACCTTTACTACATGTATATAATGATGTCATTTAACTTTTTAAGAACATATTTCAACCTTTAGTGTAAGTTATAAAGAATAGTTTCTGATACTTGCTGTCTTGTAAAGCATGGATTAAGTTATTGCTTGAAGGGTCTAAATAGCGTAAATATTGGCTATAAGAGTAAAAATCCTTCAGGGCTTCTAGAGGGAGACCCCCTCAGACCCCCCGCATGAGGTGGACATATGCCAGTCTCAAGCTCTTCCCCTCTTACTGTCAAGATGCTATCAAAGTATATTTCAAAAGTATTTTAACCCTATGTAGTTGTTTTTTACATGTTGGTGTTGTCTTGTAAGGCTTGGAAATTATTGTCTGAAAGGGTCTGAATAGTCTCAAAATTGACTTTTCAGGGAAAAAACCTCCAGGGCTTCTAGGGGGAGACCCCCTAGGACCCCCCCCATGAGGTGTACACATCCCAGTCTCAAGATTTCCCCCCTACCTCTTACTATCAAGATCCTATCAAACTATATTTCAAAAATATTTCAACCTTATGTAGTTGCTTTTTACATGTTGGTGCTGTCTTGTAAAGCTTGGAAATGATTTTCTAAAAATGTCTGAATAGTCTCAAAATTGACTTTTTCAGAGTTAAAAACCTCTTGGGCTTCTAGGGGGAGACCCCCTAGGACCCCCCATGACAGCTGTACATATTCCCTTCTCAAGCTTTCCCCCTACCTTTCACTGTCAAGATGCTATTAAACTCCTTTTCAAATATATTTACCCTGTGTAGTCAATAATTATAATTATGATAGTACTAACCCGGGATCTTATAAAGTAGATGCAAGACAGTCAAGCAGTACACACTGAGTCACGATCAAAACATACCTGTCACTCATGCGAATATCATATATGGGGGGGGGGGGGGTCATCATGTTTTAGATTTAAGTGATAGGGGGGGTCAGCCTGTTTTGGGTTTTACAGATAGGGGGGTCAGTGACTTTTTGTCAGCCCGATTTAAGAATCCACCGCCCCCCCCCCCCCAAGCTGGAGAAACTGACCGGTCCCTTACGGCTTATGGTGTCGGAGCCCTTCCGTCGTACAACCCCGGTCTATAAAATCCACATCCGGGCCGTAAAGATAATTCTGTTAAAATGATAATTTTTCTCATTCTGTAGCTTATGTTCCTCCCCGGTGTTGAATACGTTGAGGAAGATATGTTTTTGTCCATCGATGTTGAATGGGGTATGGACCGTACCGATCAAAGACATCTGCCCCTCGATGGCATATATAACGTATATGGTAAGTTTTTATAATTTAATGCTATATTATTTATCATAATATTTCGATGATGATATGAGCTATGTCTACATTCTTGAAGTAAACAATGTATACTTTAGAATGCATTTCCTCACACCGTTATGTTTCTTCTTTTTTTCAAATAAGCTTATGTTTTGTTTCTTCTCAAAACAGGAAGTGGATCAGGATCTCATGTATACATCGTTGATACCGGTCTTCGTCACTCCCATAACGAATATGGGAGCAGAGCCAGTTATTTCCATGACTACCAACCATCAAACGAGGTAAGTTTCTTATTCAGTTTCATACGGAATACATTTTCTAACGAAACAGATGTGCGCATAACTCACAAGTTCGATGGTTAACATAGATATATATGATATGACAATGTTAGTCCTTAGTGAAAGGACGAAAGCTTTTAGACACAGCTTTCTAAAACTGTTTGTGTTGGAAATTGTTTAAAGTTTATACTACGGTAAATATCACAATGTTAAAGTATTAAATTTTTATTTGTAACTCTGACCTTTGGGTGCTAAAAGTATTGAAAACACGCACCCAATACAGTCCGCAACAAAGAAAAAGTGAAACCATCGCTGTTTTTACAGATGTTGAAGTCAAATAATGAAGCTGAGGCATGTTTATCTTTAGGACACTTAAAACGGAAATTGTGTTATTGTTATCCACAGGGTGAGGATTGTATGGTCACGGTACTCATTGCGGAGGTACTACCTCTGGTTCATCTGTCGGCACTTCCGTATCTTCCAGCTTGTACAGTGTAAGAGTTTTGAACTGTGTAGGCTCTGGTACAAATGCTAATATTATTTCCGGTACGTATATCATGTTATATTTTACAATTCAGATATTCGGAGTATTAAATCACACTTCAATTATTGCATACCCTGTCTAAACTGGACAGTTGCATGCTTGAAAACCTTAGCTTAATATTTACGATGAAATATGGTTTGTGTTCACGTACAACGGCAACACAACAACGAAATTCCCCTCTGTTTTTCCTCATGGCGTGCTGTGTTAAAGGTGTACGAATTACCTTGCATGATAGAAATACAAATAAGGGGGAAAATAAATGCATATTCTCATTCAAACACTTGAAAGAGCATACGATGTGTAAAAGCCTAAACCTAAACTTACTTATTGTATTAATTCTGTGATCCTTTAGGAATTGGTGACCATTTCTGATGTACGGCATTATTACGGCATATCCACACATTAAGTTACACCTATATTATTAGCAACAATTATACAATCGCTAAAAATGATTGACATTGTAACAAGTTGTTTGTCATCATTTGTACCACATTTTTTAGCGGTATAAAGTTTCAACAGACTAAATTCCTTTTTGGATATACTTACACGGGCTATTTTAATTTGCATCAATCTGTAATGACACAACCTTATGTTCCATAAAACTCAAATTCAATATCTCATTGTATTCCCTGTAATGAAGGTCTTGACGACATTGTTGCTAATGGTGCCACTGCAAGCAGAAGTGTTGTATCCATGTCCCTGGGTGGTGGTGCTAACTCAGCCCTCGACGATGCTGTTACCAGAGTTGTCAATGCCGGATACACTGTTTCTGTTGCTGCTGGCAACGAAAATCAAAATGCCTGCAATGTCTCTCCCGCTAGACATTCTAATGTTAGTGCTTGTTTTTATATTCTTGCATACATACATGCATACATGCATACATACATACATACATACATACATACATACATACATACATACATACATACATACATACATACAATCATGCATGCATGCATGCCTACATGCATACATACATACATACATACATACATACATACATACATACATACATACATACATACATAGACATAGACATAGACATACGGACATAGTGCACCAATGGCATGTTTCATTCAACAGTTACCATACATAACATTTAACATGTATTTCATCGTTGAACTATATAATCTCAAATGCAATTGCTACTGTGTAAATGACTTGTGTGTTCTCCTACATACAGGCTTTAACTGTCGGTTCTACAACCAGCACCGATGCAAGATCATCCTTCTCCAACTATGGAAATTGTGTCGATATCTTTGCTCCAGGTTCTAGCGTAAGAAGCTCATGGCATACATGCAACAGTTGCTACAACACCATCAGTGGTACTTCTATGGCCTGTCCCCACGTGAGTGGTGAGTAACGTTTCACCTAAATCACATTGAAAAGATGCATGGATAGCACCAGACTGGTACATACAAAACAGTTAATAGCGATGCTCCCGAGGGTAGGTGGGAGAGTCTAGGATAGCTCAGAAAAGTTGGTATCTCGCATCATTATCAATTATCATTATCTTGTGGTGAAGATGCTACGAACAATTATATACAATATCCACCATTGTTTTGGCGATATTGCTATATTCTTGTATTGTACAATTTATCAAGTACAGGGGAAGGCAAACTGAAAATGTGATATTATAGAGCATGAAACGTCTCATGGGCTTGGCATTTATACATTTTTCAATTGCTGTCTGAAACCTAAAGGAAATCACTTTGTTCACCTAGGTATTGCCGCTGTGCATCTTGGTGCCGGACAATGTTCCAGCAACTCTAGCTGTAGAAACAGAATCCTAAATGACGGTACCAGTGGAGTTGTTAGCAATCCTGGTGTTGGCTCTCCAAATCTTCTCTTGTATTGTGATTAATTCATTAATACAGCAAGGTAAGCATTTCTCCCTCCCCCAATAATATTACAGAAGTTCACAGTACACCCACGGTTATAACGACAATAGCTACATGACAGTGATGTACAAGAAAACTATTCTAATCATGAGCTCTCTGTCTTTCACTTCTGTTCGATCGGTGAATTTGTCTTGGATTTGTACACCGTCATTTGTTGACGTCCTTGACTTGATTTTTCTCTACTAAATAAACAAGCATTTATGTCAATGACTAAAGCAAATTTAAGAACCGAATGAGTTTTAGATTAATATTAAAGATTTAAATGTATCTCATGATTAAGCCCTCTTTCTGTTTCTCTTCTCTTCTTTTCTGTTTATTCTCTCTCTCTCTGTCTGTCTGTCTCTCTCTCTCTCTCTCTCTCTCTCTCTCTCTCTCTCTCTCTCTCTCTCTCTCTCTCTCTCTCTCTCTCTCTCTCTGTAGATTATAAGAAGTGATTCCTATTCGATTTATATGATCCTTCAGAAGATATGTTTACTAAAGTATAATGTATTAAAAACAATTGAGTAATAAAGGATTGGCTGAGAAAAATGCATATCTCTCTTGTTATTTTGACCTCTAGCGTGCATAATATTAATCGGGTGCGTCCGGTAAAATGATTGACAGAGTGCAAAATATGGATAGTTATGTACACTGACCAAACAATGAATTTCAAAGAAATTTAAAGAAAGAACTGCAGAGAGTAATGTTCTAGAGCACATTCCAGACTCGAGTGACTATCGTCCCTAGCTTTGTAAGGCGCACCAAGGGACTCCATTTGTGAGGGACTCCTGATCACTTTTCGCGGCTTCGCTGCTAGCTCGGGGCGCACTTCGTGCGCCTTAGAAAGCTAAGGGACGATAGTCACAAGTCTGGCAGCGAGACTAATTTTAACCGTATAACGGCTGTGAAACTATACATATTCATATATCCTGTGAGGGAATGTTGCGATGATATTTACTTGTATAACTTAGCCTTAACCATTTATATACAATGGCCAAAATTATATCTGATGTATGGTTATAATCGTCTTAAGTCATCAACTGTCACAATACATAATCAAATCTTTAAGATCAGCAAGACTTGTAGTAAAATGATAAACTGCATACGAGACATTGTATGTTGTGTAACTGGAACCATAGACTTTATTTATCAAAACCCCCATGACATTCTAAAAAAATGTACTTCAATATATAAACAATAATGAGGCTACTTGCTACATACTTTTGATTATGTGTGAATCAAACTGTTGGTCAAATACATTTCACACCTTTTCTCATATAAACAGATGCTCTCATCATTACTGTTTTCTTGAAAATCAACAAAGCAAACAGGAGAGCATTTGCTCTTTTGGGTTAGGTTTCTGCATTATTTCTGATGTAGAAGAGTTGGATGCAACCTGTCACGGATTATCAAGCGTTCGGTATTATTGCAACCATGGGAAATATCTAAGAATTTCAATTTTGTAGATCGTATTTTGTTTTGCTTGAGTTCTTCTCCACAAACCATTCAGCTTTCACTTTTATTATTCGGCAACAATGAATTACATGACATCTTGGTTGTAACTCAAAATGATGTAGGAATTTGGCAACACTGCATATACGCTATTCCATAAAACATGTGAAATTGAGACGTAACGAGGCATGAATCAAACCTTGGACCTTGGAGATAAATGGCTTGTTTAGTCATCAGTACGGTGGCCCCTAGGCGACAATACACAATCTTAATACTTTGGGCAACTTTTCCTTCTAAAGCACACACTCTTAATTGTTTGAACAAAACTTTACTTTCCAAAGAATGAACTTTGAATTCTTGAGAGGAAACTTTTAATTCTTTGAACAAAACCCTTCCTAGGCTTCCAAAGAACACACTTTTAATTCTTTGACTAAAGCATTTTCCCTAAGAACGAACTTTTAATTCTTCAAAGGAAACATTTCTTTTTCATGAGTAAACTTTTAATTCTTTGAACCAAAACTTTTGTTTCGTAAGAGCAACTTCTAATTCTTGAAAGGAATCTTTTCTTTTTTCTTTCAAGAACAAACTTATAATACTATGAACAGAATTTTGTTTTCAAAGAGCAATCCTTATTTTCTGACTTGCTAATCAGTCTTCAATTCAAGTAAATTTGAAATTTCAAGTCAAAACTAAATTTCATGGTACCAGTAACGTTTAATTTCAATATGTGAAACTCTGCCTATGAGGGCGCAATTTAAGTTTCGTCGGAGCCTAAGATAGCACAAACACCCAAATGCTAAGGTTCTATGACAAAGAGTGTATCTTTACCGTTGGCCACATATCATGGGAGTCTGCAACAATGCATATACAATAGGTGAACAATTTATATTCATGACTTCTAAGTACTGTAAACTATCTTTGGTGCAAAAAAAAACAAAACATGAATATTTAGGGTTCAACTCTTGCATAGGCATTTCTCCAGACTCCCATGAGACACTGGGGCAAACAGTGAAGTTACTATGAAATGACTCTCCAGAACATAATTTTACCAAAATGCCTATATTTCCTGGTGTTGTGTTCCCCTTTAAACACACTGTCCACCCACTAAAATCAGAAACCACAAAGAGTTACATACACTCCCTGTTTTGTAGAGATCCGATATCAAAATAATGAATTGTTATACATTATTTAATGATGGCTTCTTTGCAGGACGTTGCAGTGTCTAACAAAGCAATTAATTATACATTAGCAAGACCATTGCCTACATTTTCCCGCTCTGAATACATTAGCAAGACCATTGCATTCATTTTACAGCTCTGAGTACATGCCTAGATTTTACAGCTCTGAGTATATGAGCAAGACCACTGCATACATTTTACAGCTCTGAATATATTAGCAAGACCAGTGCCTACATTTTACAGCTCTGAATATATTAGCAAGACCAGTGCCTACATTTTACAGCTCTGAGTATATTAGCCAGACCAGTGCATACATTTTACAGCTCTGAATATATTAGCAAGACCAGTGCCTACATTTTACAGCTCTGAATATATTAGCAAGACCAGTGCCTACATTTTACAGCTCTGAGTATATTAGCCAGACCAGTGCATACATTTTACAGCTGTGAATATATTAGCAAGACCAGTGCCTACATTTTACAGCTCTGAGTATATTAGCAAGACCAGTGCCTACATTTTACAGCTCTGAATATATTAGCCAGACCAGTGCCTACATTTTACAGTTCTGAATATATTAGCCAGAACAGTGCGTACATTTTACAGTTCTTAGTATATTAGCCAGAACAGTGCCTACATTTTACAGCTCTGAATATATTAGCAAGACCAGTGCCTACATTTTACAGCTGTGAATATATTAGCAAGACAAATTGGTACATTTTACAGCTCTAGTCTGAATATATTTTGGAAAAAATAAAGGTATATTGAAATTATATGTTTGCTTTCATAGTGATTGAATATTTCACATTTACAGTTTAGATATTGTAATCCTTAAATATCTTTCAATAAAAATTGTAATGAAAATATTGTCAACATTAAAAAACACCACGAAAGTGTCATATTAAATAAATGAAGCAGCAAATAGAATCATTTATTGGGTATTATCAATATTCAACTACTTTTCCATAATGATGATTGTTCCATTTCAATATGTTGATCATGTATCGTGGTACCATGACAGAGCTGTTGGTATCTTTGGGAATTACATGTATTGTCTTCATGGTGTTACTTGTCTTGATTGAATGTTATTCGATTGTTGATATACACAAGAATATTGTTGCCTCATGCCCTCTATCCAATAAGAATTTACAGTAAAATACTGCCCTCTGTGGCCAAATTAGAAAACAATGACATTGCTGATGATGAAGGCGGCCACACTACCATAGCGGAATATCCATGTAATTATTTTTCACGAAACACAATTGAAATTTAAACCTGAAACAGAACATCATCTTATAAAAATCTTACTAACAGTTCTACATTTGGTATATTTGTATTATATGTATGATCTTTGAAAGTGTAGCTTACATTTGTTATCTGGTGAAATAAATTGCTACATCTTATCGTCTGGCAAAAAAAAAAAATCTTAAGTGGAGTGTTATATTTTATCTTCTTGTTCAACAAAAATTTATCAATTGTGCAACTGTACCATTTTTCATCTGGCTCAATAAAAATCTTACTAACAGTCTAGAGATTTTTGTCAAACAAGACAATAAGATGCAGTGATGATAGTAAGATATTTGTTGAGCCAGACAATAAAATGTAACACAATCATTTTTTTTTTTTTTTTTTCTTTGGCATGGTATTCATCTCTGGTTACAATGTTTAGTGTCAGTTTTAATGATTTTTAAAGAATGGAATGTCCAACAATATCCTATCTAAGGTAATATTGTAAAAATATGATTATTTAATTGAAAGTACCACCTACCATGGCATATTGACAGAACAACCGACCCATCGATCACTTTGAAAGAGAAACAAAAGAAATGTCACTCTGACAGACACTCACTTAAAAAAATATTATGATGTGCATTGCTTCCCAGTTTGAGTTTGTGTTGGTGGTGGCGGTGCTGCTGCACCACCAGCAACTGACATTAGTTGTATCGATGTGTTTGGTTGATATGCTGGTGCAGGCTGATTTGGTGCACCATAAGGAGGAAGGCCTACAACAGTAGAGACTTGATATCCTTGGTTTACAGGGTAATCTGGTCCTCTGAATGGTTGAATGATAACTGTACCGCCAGGTGGAACAGTTTGACCAACTACGGCTGGAGACATGCCAGCATGGTATACCACTACATGCTGAACCTATGGACGAGAGACGTAACAATAGCAACACAAATCTCTCTATTTTGCTGTTTATTTCACTTTTATTATTTTGTTTTCTTAATTAAACAAACAAACAAACAAACAAACAAACAAACAAATGAAAATAAAGATAACTGAATACTAAAAATTTCACTTAAAAATCGACTAGATCAGCCTATCAAATTATTATTTAATATGAGTATCGCCATTCTAGTGCCCTCTGGTGGTGAAATTTGGGAAACATCTTGACCCCCGTAAACATTGCTATAGCTATGCTATTTCAAGGTCAAATCTCAAGGAAGTTAGAATTCAGTATCTAATTCTTAATCATTTATATCATACTAATTTGCTATACACAACCCATACCCATAACACCAAAGTAAAGCGTTTTCTGATAATGTACCACAATCATTTATAGCATCTATATCAAGTTTAAAAGTATAGGTTTCATTTGCTAATTGACCACATTAGAAAGGCCACATGCTGGGCTTGTAATTAAACCAATTGAAAGAGTATACATTTACACTTGATATGAATGCTATAAACGATTGTGGTACACATAGTAAATGCTTTACTCTGGTGTTATGGGTTGTAAATTTAAGTGTGCAAAATATTGATTTTAGCGTATAGACCTTGTGACAGCAAGAATTGTAACCACTGAAGAAAAAGAATATGGTGCTGGCAGTGAAGATGACTGCCTGCCGATCAATAAACTTCCAATCCCAATTAGCATGCTCAAATGCAAAGGATTATGGTGTTATTTGTGGTAGAACAGCCTTCCTTCAAGGAACCTAGAATGGATTATTTGTGATTACAAATGGGTAAGACATTGGAAACAGTGATTGATTTTTGTCCATTCTCATATTTCCCATAGTACATCATTCAGGACATTATACGATGGATGATATGCAAGTTCCCTCTTGTGCTAAATCATGTCTATTGATTCTTTCATGTGCATACTTACTGGTCCAGCAATGTGTTCCAAACGCCCTCTCCCTGCTTTTAACTCCTGGTACTGGGAGATAACACATAAAACGCAATAGATCTGAAAAATATATCAACACAATGTGACTTGAATTAGGATATATATGTAGGACAACTTTTTGTCTTCCTATGTATGGTCTTAACTTTGAAGGTAACAGGATGTCTCTGTGACTAAAATCACCTCATCTTGACATTTGACTTTGAAATTTATAAGCTAACTGCAACACCAAAATCATATATTTATAGCATGAACACAACATGTATATGAATAAAGTGCTATATGGTGATTTTTTTTATTAACTCTCACTTCAGGCATAGACGTGACAGTGGAGAGGATAATGCTACATGGCAAAAACCATCACGAATACACAAGTTCTATGCATCTAGATTAAAACTGACACCAACTGTCAGAATAGGAAAACACTTACTGTAATTACATGTACCAGTGATTACTTGCACCAGTGTGTGTGCATAGTAGTGCTATTTGCACTGCAGTGCAATATGCAAATGATATGCAAAAGACTTGTTCCTTGCACATGAAATCGCATAATCATAGTATGATTTTAATGGAACTCATTTCAGATAAACATGTGATGATAAAATGAACCCCATGCCCCGAGTTCCAGTGTGGGTACTCAGGGGTATTTGCACTCATGTTTGTAATGATTTCTGTTGCATTTTCACTCATTAGGCTCTTGAGAGTACTGCTGCAGAGAACACTGCAAGTACTTGTGCAAATACTCTCGAGTATGCCACACTTGCACTCGTAGCTTCATGGGGTTCTGTCATATTAGTCCACATAACTTACATTTAGCAATGTCCTTCCAATGTAAAATACCAACTCAAACAAAGAAAACCAATATATTTTACTTATTCCCTGTAAGACAAAGACAAACATATCATAAAACTAGTACTGGAAAATATTTCACTGCCACGAATAAAAATGACCCATACATGTATAATATTGATGATGAGAATTTTCAGAAATTTGTCAAAAAGTCATCATGTTACAGCTACTAGGGGTTTAAAATAATCCCCAATTCATCACGAGAAGAAATTTAAGAACTACTGAATCAAACACACACTGCTTTTGAAAAGTCTTGTGACAGAAAAATTACAGATTTTGACCATTTTGAAGTCTGTCCAAAAGTGACCGTATAATGTCATGTGTACATGCTATGAGTACACATTCAGAGGTGACAAACACTTAAACAGTACTTCAAAGACTTACAGCTTCAATACAGATGTAGATTGTACAGGCCAGCTCCACCAACATAAAAAGTACCATCCCATGTATCCATGGCAACAGCATTGAAGCATTATTCTTGAAAACAAATGATAACAGTGATGCATCATGTCAACATTTTCTCATGCATACATGCGCAATTTCCCATGAGCGTTACAACTGTGCATAATTTTTGCTGTTACTCTCCTCAGTGTTACGTCGTTATACCTACTTTTCAGCAGTACTGTCTGCTGAGTTACTCAGTGTATTTGAGTTATGCAGCACAGTACATCAACAGAAAAGTACCTAAGTGTACCTCTACTGATGATCCAACAGTATATGTATTATTTAACCACCGAGAGTACACTACCACTGGCAGTAAGTTGAAGATTAATGCTGAAAAGTCAACACTACGTACCAGTGGCAGAGTCAAGCAGTGGTATGTTATTGGTGTTCTACACTAGTAAACCATTAGTGGAGAATGCAGCATAACGGTAATGTACCTCCACCACTGTGTTACATCGCAGGGGGGAATTTGCATGTGTATAATCAGGAGAGAATCATCCCCTTCATAGGACTGACATAATTTGGCTTGAACATTGACCCCTGTAGCATTTACTCCTATGGACGGAATGAAGACAATAATAATTTCTACTGTAAAATATTTGCAAGAAATTTTACCACTATTCTCTATCTATACTACAAAAAGAATTCTCCTTAGTCATCTCCAGTCTCTGTGTTTGGAAAAGTTATCTTTTTTTCAAAATGTACTATTATAACTGGTTAAGTAACTAATTACAAAAAGTTACTGATGACTGTCTGAAAACCATATTTCAATATGTGATTTACAAGGGGTCTATTTTATTTCCATGACAACAAAATATGAAACTGCCAACATACTTGCAGCACATTGCCCTGCATGAAAGGGATCCTTCTCTCTTAAATTTCACAAGGGTAAAGGTACGTACCACACTTTTCTTAGTCAGTGCACAGACAAGTAAGTCTATGGTCAGTGTGACATTTTAAACAGTCCACCAAAGTTAATACTATTGTCTTAATACTGTACAGTTGGCACTGAGTAGCCATTTGGTATGATACTGAAAATTTACAGTCACTCATTGCTTCATGATAATAAAATAATATTATCCATGTATTTCAAAATTATAGAAGCGATGAATTCATTTCGTAAACAAATTACTGAAAGCAGTTGTGTTCAATATGTAATGCAAAATCTTGTGAAGGGAATATACATGCATACACATGTTTAACTATATATGCGTTCTTTAACAAAATGCATGTTTGTCCATTTGTTCACTTGAAGACACCAGAATTAATAATTGGGAGGAATTCCTTTCAAGTTATGTCCCCAATGCTACTAATTCTACTTTTCATATTGCTTGACAGACAGACACAAAAATTGTCAGTTTTTACTCACCTTGTGAATACCAACAATAAGAATAGCTGATAATATGCCTAGTAGGAAATACATGAACAGCATTATGTAGAACAGCACTGCAATATCTCATAGAGGAAGAAGAAGAAAAAAAATTTAATCATGATATCAGTCTGAAAGATGCGATGCTTATGTTTATAGTGCTGTTCACAATGTGTGCATTTTTATTTGGATACATCTATCACTACCAACTGTTGTGATTGGCTTAAGTTCCAACTCAAATTAAGCTACAACTGTTGTGATTGGCTTAAGTTCCAACTCAAATTAAGCTACAACTGTTGTGATTGGCTTAAGTTCCTACTCAAATTAAGCTACAACTGTTCTGATTGGCTTAAGTTCCAACTCAAATTAAGCTAACAACTGTTCTGATTGGCTTAAGTTCCAACTCAAGGTAAGCTACCACTACCAACAGAGGGTCATTTCATGATGTTATATAGCCAACAATTACTTGCAATTTCAGAGAATGATCAAGTTGATTCTGTGCCTCTATAGGGTATATTTGAGGTGGGCCACATTGGCTCATTAAGGGTCAGCCGAAATAATTATTCATGGTTGAACAATGAATATTCATGAGACATGTTTTACACTGAAGGGAATAAATATGCACTTGGGAGTCATTATATATATGCTTTCAAGTCAGGAATTTACCTCTTTCATGATATGCTGGAGTGCTTCGTTGTCCATAGTAAACAGCGTTGTATATATCTATAGCAATGCAAATCACACAAAATATCTGGAGATCACAAAAAAAAGATGGATTCTTTATATTTTTAGAGGCAAAACCAGCTTGTGATTTATCATTTTTAGTGGTTAAACCAATAGGATCAGCATAATGGCTCCCTGTTGTGTAGTGGTTTGAGCTCAGAATTAGCAGTCGGGAGGCCACATTGATTCAATTTTTTATAATGACCCAAATCCCCAGTGAATGTTCTACAGACTCAGTGGGTAGGATAAACCACACAGTAATGTCTCACTCACAAGACCAGTGCAAATTTGAGGGAGACTCCTGGAGTAATAGGACTGGCAGGGACGAATATACTCACTCAGAGCCCATAGGTGCTATTGCATTGCTGGCCCGGGGTGACTCTGGGATGGCCTGTGGACTGACTGAGAATTAAAGCCTTGACAGTTCCTGAGTGACATGATATGGAGTGTGCAACAGAGCCATGCAATGTGGTCCCAAAACTTGAATGGATTTCTGTAGAATTGTGTGGTTGTGTTTATATGTGTCTATCTGTCTGCATAAAAAGAAAATTGTTCGAAAGAATTAAATCCCAGCACAAAATTTTTAAAACAAATAAAAATATGATCAGTTTTGTCACAAAATATCCAATCTCAGTTCCTGAGTTGTGTTCAGGGATCCACACTTCCCTAAAATACAGGTAAATTTCAACAGTGTTCAAGGTTTTGTGAAATAATTGTCTGAAGTGTACAATTGCCATGGATATCTAGCACAGAATTAATTTTTGGTGATGTAGATAGTAATTTTATTTTGGATATTGATCTTGTTAAGATCTTTACAATGATTTGTTCACAGCAATTTGGATTGTAGTAACTTAGGGGTGAGATCAATATTTCAATGTAGGATAAAAAACAATTCTTTTTAACTCCCCCCCCCCCCCCCCCTCCATACCTTGCAGCCCTTCTAACTTAATGGGCCCAAAATTCAAAATTGCTCTTTTGTACTTACATTTACTAGAGCGAAAATTATTCATTCTATTAATTTGACATTTTTTGGAAATATTTGTACTTAGGGGTACAAAACTGATTCCATTAAAAAGTAAAATTGGGTTTTCTTTATAGTATGGGAATTAAAATGTCTCAACAGTCAACACCCCCCCCCCCAAAAAAAAAAGAAGAAGAAGAAGAAGAATTTAGTAAGTTTTTGTCCTTCATTGAACTATTAATCTCACTCCTAATAGCTGAATTTGAATCATAATGAACTTACTAAAAATGTTCAGTTAAGTTAGTGAGACTTATCAGTTATACCGTCAAACCACACTGTTTCGTACTGTATTGCACATGCATATATTTCGTTATGCTGTATGGTGTGTGTGTGTGTGTGTAGTGTAGTGTAGTGTAGTGTATGTAGTGTAGTATAGTGTAGTGTAGTGTAGTGTAGTGCAGTGTAGTGTAGTGTAGTGTAGTGTCGTGCAGTGCAGTGTAGTGTATGTAGTGTAGTGTAGTGTAGTGTAGTGTAGTGTAGTGTAGTGTAGTGTAGTGTAGTGTAGTGTAGTGTAGTGTAGTGTAGTGTAGTGTAGTGTAGTGTAGTGTAGTGTGCATGCGTGTGAGGATGCGAGGTGTGTGGGTGCCATTGGTGGATGGATGGACAGATGGATGGATGATGCATGGCCCGAGTTTTACCATGATAAATAATAACATTTCTTGGCCTTTGAATCGACCATTGTTTACGGTACTGGTAACCCAATGACAGACCAAATGATGAATGGGGCTCAGTCTCATCGAAATAATTAGTTAGAATAATTATAAATTAATGGCCGTCTGTATATACAGTGGGGTTTTAATTATTTTCTCGATCCCCGAGACACAACAGCCTCGTTTCCAAAACTAGGTCAAGGCTGCAAGGTCACAGATCTACATACTTTCAATTTGTATCAACGACGACGCGATGCGATGATGATGATGACGATAATAAGTCAATAATATATGCGTAGCATGAATCAAGGCTGTCCACTTCAAAAAAACTGTCAACATATTTGACTTTATATTAAAGGTAGTTTGCTCACTGTGCACTTACATCACGTACATCACGTCATTGCACTCACCAAAGTGTAAATAGCACTCGCCAGTGAGCCGGTTCTCACGTTATGCCAACAACAACACTGGTGTAGTATGGCCATCTTGATCTTGGTATCTTCTCAGTTGATATGAGCAACTGTTATTTCGGTTTACATCACACTGAAAGTGGTCAAATCCATATCGGCTGTTCTAATTTCTTTCTACGCCACCGGTTTGTACTGTTATTTGTTGATGCTGGCGAGACAGAATTTTACGTCATACAAGCTATGGCGAAAGTGATGAGGGATGCTCGAAGAGCGCTCTCTCGTGTTCTGATTCATAAAGTCACGATATATAAGAAATTAAATACATCAAAATGTTAAAAATATTTTGAAGTGTCTAAAAATCTGCACGTATTTATTTCATTTCATTTTTTATTTGTTAATATTTCCCCTTGTAAACAGATGTAGGCGTATATGGTAACTTAGGTAATGTGGCCCATGCATTGCACTGTAGTATTATGACCCAATCAAGTTCCCTGCATCACGTATCAACTCAATCTGATTAAAATCTGATGTTAGATAGGCTGGTTTTCCTGTATTTACCTTTATTCCATCGTTATTGCGTCTTTTACGTGAGTTTTTGTTTTCCTGGGCGAACGCCTTTCTAACGTTAGAAAGGCGTTCGCCCAGGAAAAAAAAACTCACGTAAAAGACGCAATAACGATGGAATAAAGGTAAATACAGGAAAACCAGCCTATCTAACATCAGATTTTAATCAGATTGGTATCAACTTAACCTTACAAATGACCTGATATCATATATGACTTGGATGTATATCGTTCAAATGAGTGTTCTTGTTTGTTTGTTTGTTTGTTTGTTTGTTTGTTTGTGTGTTTGTTTGTTTTTTGGGGAGGGGGTTTGCCTCATGTAAAAAGTCGCTTATCCTGGCACAGTCTGTTAACCTATTTTGCAAAACTGACGTCATATCATAACCTAGGGCCAATATGAAATTGCCAATGTGTTTCTGTGTTTTGATAGCAGAAAACATTTTTCAGTGAGAAATATGGTGATGCGTTTCCATGATATTTTCTGGAACATACTTTCTCTATCTGCCATGCATGTTTTTGAATGGATTTTGTTTCTGTTAATTAGGACTCCGAAAGTAATTAGAGCCATGCATTTAAAATGTGGTGGTCATCTTGACAGTTTGAAATACTGTCAAATACAAGTCGTACCGTAACGGTTTCGCATTTGATGATTTTGATATTTCATTAATTTCTTCTTTTTTTAAATGTTAAAAATGCCACATGCTGTATCATAAGTGTTTACTGGAAATCTTTTGAGAGCGCGAGGGGGAGATTTGTGAACAAGTTTGATCAAAATAATGTTCTCCTCACCCCCCACCCCCCGCGCAGTAAATTCTGTTAGTTCCCTTAACAAGTTTTTTCTGATACCGGACGAATCATTTGAACAGTTCTATAACCCTTTGTAATAAACTCTGGGCTTGTATTTAGTGTGAGGATATGATGAGACACGTTGATATTAACTAGATGTGCGCCATCCCGAGTTCATTTATATACCAATACGTACGGTGCTCAATAGGTCTACCAGAAATTGGAATACAAAAACCGAAATTGACCATGTTGACAGGAATATGATATATTATTTTGTGATGCTTGCATATGAGATAAGAGTGTTTGTTTGTTTGTTTGTTTGTTTGTTTGTTTGTTTGTTTGTTTGTTTGTTTGTTTGTTTGTTTGTTTGTTTGTTTGTTTGTTTATATGTGTGTATGTGCGTGTGTGTGTGTGTGTGTGTGTGTGTGTGTGTTTGTTTCTTTGTTTGAAGTCCATACAGTAAACAATGTTCCGTAACACAATTGAGATTATATGGTGTAATTTTGAAAGTTGAGCAGTCATACAGCCCGTTTCAAGCTACCGTTCAATTGCATGTTCTCTACACTTTAAGATACTAGCAAGATCGGAATTTCTTGCTACATTTTGTCTAAATTATATCATTCTCGCAAACAAGGGCTGTTATTTCTTCTGCTACACTTAAATAAAGACGGTGCCGTAAAAGAGGCCGTGGTTGTGACGATGGATTATATTAACCATTAAACGTACTGCGCACACGCGGGCATCAGTATTTTGCCATCTGCATGGTACATTACTTTATTTCATTTTGGACAAAATGTTGCAAGAAACTGTATTAACTCAGTCTTGCTATCTTAAAGTGTTGCATGCGCAGTTCAAATAATTATTGTTTTCTTCGGGGTTGTATGGAACAGCGCCGTTGAACGATAACTTTATATTGACTGTACGAACTAGCCACATACTACTGAGCTGTGTGAGGCAGCCCTTTGTTATCTATATATGTTGTTGATGTACTGTAGATAGGTTTATCAAGTTTTAAAGTGAGTTCATGAAAAAACTAACACGTATGCGTGTTGCTAAGGAGTAACTTGTCCACTTCATTGTCAACTATGCTGAGTAACAGCACTTGACTTTAAGTCATATAGGAGGTATTTTCTTTTGACAAATTTGTTTGCCTACGGGTAATAATTGTTCGGTATGTGTGATATTATTGACAGTCTCAGTAATACACATGCACGTACATGCTGCAAAGGTGATATATATATATATATATATATATATATATATATATATATATATATATATATATATATATATATATATATATATATATATATGCATACATACATACATACATACATACATACATACATACATACATACATACATACATACATACATACATACATACATACATACATACATACATACATACATACATACATACAATATATAGTACGCTCTAAATTTATGAATCGGTAACAAGAAGCACGAACTGCAATGTATATTGATGCAGTATCCTTCTTGTACAAATGATGGACAGATAGACATAATAATATCATTATCAGTTTTTAAGACACTTGTCCGTCACTGTTCACAAGAACCAAATTACAGTAATGTAAGTAGGTAATATTCTGTATATAGTTACCTATGACTTACAAGATGTCAAGAAAAGTTAAGTATTTTAATATAAATTTTGCTCTGCTCTCTTTTTTTAATGTTTTTAATGCGAATACTACACGCGAGACGTAATTGTATTTCAAACTCTGTACTATACTGTACTATAGTCAATATTACTTTGTAATCGGAATAAATTTCTGTATTTGTGATACAGTGAAGATCCACCTTCGATGATGAGTTCAAACCTCACGTAACTTCCTGGTTTTCTCCAGTGCTTGTCAACTAAAGAAAAGAGAGAGTAAATCACTGATTTTTTTTGTGAGATACTGGTAAATTTTGATGACTAAAAATTAAAACAAGGTGAATTGTCTTGTTTTCCATGAGTTGACTGATATCATAATCATAATTATCTGTGAAGAGAGTAAACCAGGACGATTTGAATCTGACGCGACTATTTAATTGGGCACTAGGGTCATTCATTGTCGATAAACACTTGTTAAGATAAACTGTTCTCTGTTGGATCCGCTAAAATTAAAAATAGCCGACGTTGTTTTGGGAATAACATTGCTGGTTGAGGACCATCGCTATCGGCGCCTTGAGCTATGTTACCATGGCAACGTCAACTGTTAACAATAGCATGCGTGCAAGCACGCAGTTCGTCGTTAGCCACTAGATTCCTCCAAAGACGGTACTCCAAAAAATCTTTTGTTGTTATTGTACCAGCTTTCCACAGTTGCATAATTCACCAATGAAGAGAGTTTGGCCAACTAAACACGGTTGTATCAAAGAGGTAAAATGAACCGAAGATTTGTTTTCCCCTTTGATTGTCTATGATGGAATTGACATAGCCGTGTCATTGTTATTTATGTAGTATAAAGCCAACGTGTCTGAAGTCTATTGTTTTCAACACTGATCGTTGTTCAGGTTGAGAGGTCGGGCCAATCGTACCCGGTCTATAAATAATACTCGTCCCGAGGCTATCTAACGCTAACGTTGTTTTCGATCAACGTAGTCATGATTACCATGTCGCGCAAGTTTGCAAGCGGTGTTTAGTACCCCAAGATCGGGAAACACATCGTCAGATGATTCGATTCCACCGGAGGCGATCGCAAATGCGTTTTGACGTCGATGTATAATCGTTGGGATGTTATGAGTAATATGGCGTTGGAATCAAATAATGGTTGCCAATGTAGACAACACGTACACGAAATGTGTAATAAATGTAATACCTTTGCGGCTGGTAAAATCACTTTGTGTTAGGGTAAATAATTGGGGTATAATATTAACAACAACCACCTTCGATGTATTAACATATTCTGAAGTCTTATTCAAGTTTCTATGGAAACCCACACTGGTATGTATGCTTCTACTGTTGTGTCTTGTCAAATGCTACGACCCGTTCACTTTAATCTCAATATTGGTGCAATACCTGAGGGTATGATTAGTTACGATTCTCCTAGGGGGTCCATTAACACAGGTATACTTCAATCACAGGTACGTTTCAATCAGCGCCCCTAGCGGTAAAGATATTTGCATAAGTAATTGAGTTTGCGATAGCATTGCGGTGTGAGCAACCAAACAGTCACTGTGGAACGAAAACGTCAACGTAAACGCTGTGGCAGTGGTGCAGTGGTGGGCTCAATGTACCTACATGTGTCAAGCTAATATTATTCACACGACTCTATCGTCTACATAGTTGAATTTTTCAACAGACATGTAAGTAATTTCCCGTTTCCTGACAGCCGAAATACAGACAACGAAATGTCGGACCGTAAGACAGCAGCAATGGAGAGATCACAGTCCGTGTTCTCGGCCAACTGGAAGGAAGACGTCCTACTGCACAAGAGACTGAAAGAAATTGAAACGTCAAAGAGACGGGTGGTACATAGTATTGCCATTGATCAACGCGTTGCCAATAAAAGATTTCAACAAAAACTATACAGGTCGCGGTTGGCATACGCTCGGTTGACAGGTAATAGGGAGAAACTCAAGGACCTTCTTTTCAAAGACGGTTACAGATTTAATACAAATGTCTGCGGCGACGACGACTACACCGTCAAATTACCAACAGCGAACAAGAGGGCTTCGAGTGCTCCGCCATTACGATACCAGGTGTATGGTCCTAAGAAGAACAACAATGCCTTATCCATGAGAGAAAGTTTAGCGCCGACACCAGTGAGTAACCCTCATGCTAAAACAATTGATATAGATAACTTATTAATGAACACTAGAGACAGTCGAAAGTCGACACGACCGAAGAGTAGCGTGTCGATCGCTTCTAAATCGGTCAAAATTAGACCGGCTACCGCCGTTCCAGACTCAAGTCGGACCAAAACAAATGGACATGTAATCGATGACGAAACTGACATAGTAGACACTGAAATGTACACCGATGATGACGACTTTGACGAGTATGCAGGTGAAATTGACAATAGACCAGTTTCGCCTGTGAAACATACTCGATTCAAAATAGACAACCCAAGCAGTAGTAGGCCTAAGACGGCAGTCGGTACCGTCAGGGCTACTTCTACAGTGACTGTTCCAAGTCAAGGGGTGCCGCGTCGACCAAAATCAACGAATACGGTTAAAAGCAAAGCTAAAGTTGGACTTTTCGATGAAGAAAAACAACCCACCTTATTAGAAATACACCGAGAAAAAATAAAAGCCGCCAACTATCCCCAGAAAGTGAGAACCTTCTTAGGGACAGTTAGATCTCTTCAGTCTGGTGAAGAGGTGGACTATTATACCATGAGATTAGAAGAAGATGCTGGCCAAGGAAGTAAAAACAAACTAACAATTAACTGTGTAGAAAGTGAGGCAGAAAAGAAAGACGCTCTGAGAAGTATTGGTGATTTAAATTCTAGAAATCTTACCATGAGGACACTTAATTGGGATTTTCTCAAGACAAACTCTGAAGAGAAAGAACTTGAAGACGTAAACGAAGAAGACGTTGAAATGAGAGATTTAGATGAGTAGTAAATGGACATAATCGATCTAAGAAAACTGGCGTATGACGCGGATTCAGGTGTTGTTTTTTTTAAAAAAAACGAAAAGTGACTAGTGACTGAGTGATGTGACATAAGTTACGGGCGTAGAGCAAAATAAACTTCCAGGGGTTAGGGACACTTCTACATATTGCGAGTTATATTACCCATATTTGCAAGTTCGTCGTGTATGCATGACATCACCAGCATTTGAAGTTTTTATTTGGTTCATAGATAGATATTTGTGTAACTTAGAGTTACCCTAGTCGATTTCTGGGAACATTTGGAATTTGCATGCATGGATCTTTAGGTTAATATCCTCACAAAGCTGACATATGTACACACAATGCGATATATTAGACGAAGCTTCGTTAATACCCTGGTAACACTCGTGCAAGTTTGTGTAGATCATAACAGGTGTACGACTTTATGTGATACTTTTTGCTTTGATGACGACACGTAGCTACATTCGAACATGTACTACTTTAACTGTGCAGTACAAATTTAATATTTCAAAAACCAAGGCTTGAAATTTCATATTTATAACAATTTGTTTTTCTAATACCAGAAAGGGTTTAATTTATAGTTATGATTTTTTGACAGAGGTGGTACTTATGTAATGACTAGACTTTGCAATCAAGACATGGCTGTTTATATACTACTGAAAGTCATCAACCTTTACTATGAAAACGAGAGTTTAATTGTTATATAGCTATTACTGTAATGTACATTCTTGTTAATATGTACATACTGTTTACCACGACGAATGTTGCAAGTTGCACGTGTGATCGTGAGTACACAATGTGGATTGTCTCACTTGGCATGCCATGACCTGTAAATAAAATATCCAGTTGAGAGACTGTGCGTAGATTTATATCTACTAGTATAACAAAATTTAGTGTATAACTTTTTTAAAAAAACTTCCAATATTTAAGCTGCGGTAAAATATACCATGACAAGCGCAAGCCGTTGGCAAACAAAAAAGGAGCCAGTCGCTCCCCTGGTAGTACAACCACTTCTGTAGGACATAGTATTGTGTAAAGTTATTGAGTGAAACGAAATCGCGTTAGGACATGGATACGGCCATGCGTGTTTTTAACACTGTACTTAAACATAACCAACCGTATAGCGTTCATTCACACGATTAAGGTATCACCTTTACACTGATTTTGTAGGGTCAACAAACACACCTAGGGAACGGCATACACCGTGAAAAAAAGTACACCGAGGACTAAATCAACCAATGAGTTCGACACCATTGCGAGCAATTGAACGGGGACACTATATAGGTCCGGTCATGTCAACAAAAAAAGTCGTGCAACAAATTACATGAGAAACAAGCACTTCAAATTTTTTATTCAAATATACATTGGACACTTGACAGGCAAACATAATGGTCGGTCTTGATATTTAATGTGCAATTGTGTTGATATGAGTGAGAACATTAAGTGACTCACACATTTACCACAAATTATAGAACAAGCGTTATTCAATGTGGATCAATACCAACCGAATTTGTGTTTTCGTCAGTTTATAATCCTTCCGCCCCTTTAAAACAGTGAATAAAACCGATCTATATTTGCAATCCGCTTTATGGACATATCTATTTGTTTACTTCTTTCTTCACGTCTGGAAGGCTAGGGTCTGTTCACACCTGCGTTGCCCAAAAGAGGTCTCACGATCATTCCTTTACGGCCACCAGGGCAGTTTTATTCTTCGTTTTAATATCATGACCTAACTATACTCGAGCTCAGTATCAGTACCATTTATTTGGACTGTAAATCCAGAGGTACATAGCAACGAAGTGACCCTACCTTAACGTGACCTCATAAATGTGTTATATAAATCTCCTAGCTGGTAGCAGACTTCAGGGAGTGTTCCAGTGAGGTTTTGATACCGAGGGTAGTTTCAGTTTATTGTTTGTTGAACTGACTGGGAACATTGGACTTCAATTATTGCCGATAGCGTCTACCACGTTATTCTGCTTACCAAAACAAAGAACCATCGCGAGTATGAAGTGTTATATACAGTAATGTATGACATGATATGATATTATCAGACTCGACATTTCTCAGTTACGTATACGTTTGCCTTGCTTGGCCTGGATCATAATAATTTGGGTAGTCGATTCTGAAACGTCACTATCACACAATAGTGTCAAAAGACCCCTCATAAAAAGACGATCGAACCTTTATCTACAAGTAGTGACTCACCGTGTATGTGCGGTTCAAAGATTACCTTCCATGTAGTAAACATGAAGAAAATCAATTTACCCGGTTCCGAACGTTGACAGTGGAAGTAGACACGGTAGAACCAGGGGAAGTCAATAAAATGCCATAAAATAGTTTATGAACCTTTTAAAAGGCAGACTTCAAATCGTGTTCGCTTTTGGTGTCTTCGAGAGCCAGTCAGACACTTTAGGAGTTAGGACCATGCGTCGTTAATCCGATTCGAAGACAATCAATTCTCTATAAAAAAAATCAATTCGAGGGCAGTTACACTTTGATTAAAGCTAGCTTTGCAAGGTTGCTATTAATTCAAGACAAACGTAATGAAATTTACTTCCAGGTGAAATACAGCAACAGGAAATGAACATGTCATTTCTCTTTCCAGTAATGACATTTAGTCACTAATTGACATCACTTATGATGACTATGAGTTAAAATGCTGGAACACTGTTTCATATTTACGCGTGACTGCCAAGAGAGTGCTGCCAAGAGAGCGACGGCGCCAAATACGCAATAAGGTCGACGTCGAGCTAGCTATTCAGAGGCCGGTATTTTTAGTTTACGTGTACGTACGCGTGTGGTGTGTTTATGATGTACAGGTGACTCAAGACTATCAAAAAGCTACTTGAAATCTTGGCAACTGAATGAAAATCTATTACAAATAATAAGAAGTAGACTGGTACATTTCATATCATCAATATAGTGATGGACAAGGTCAAGAAATGTGTATGTATGTATGTATGTATGTATGTATGTATGTATGTATGTATGTATGTATGTATGTATGTGTGTATGTATGTATGTATGTATGTATGTATGTGTGTGTATGTGTGTGTGTGTGTGTGTATGTATGTATGTATGTATGTATGTATGTATGTATGTATGTATGTATGTATGTACGTACGTACGCACGTACGTACGTACATACGCACGCACAAGCTGATATATATATATATTCTGGAACATTGGAACATACCCACTTGTTCCATTCCTTGTAGTAACATAACAGTGTGGACATTTCATAGCAAAATTTGGAATTATTTACTACTTCGCCAGTCACGTACACATTTCGTCACACTTGTGCTATTTATAACATTAACATTGTATACAATATACATATACATATAATAAATTAACACGCGTACGTGATATGTGACCCTTATCTGGTCAGTGTCATGTACTTTTTGTAGGCGCCAATGGAGACCCGAAGGTACCATCCATGATAACAGGGGGTATTGACAACTAATTTGATTTGACAACTCCGACAAACGTATACTGTGAGTGAAACGTGTTATATGGAAAAGTCGGCACTTTAATCTTGGCTCATTTGAGAGTAAAATGGTCGACTCCCCGAACATACAATGTACACTAAACTAAATTAAACAGAGTGTGGAGTGAATATAGTAGTCTTTGTGGCACAAAGCCAGGAAATATCAGGCCAGAAATAAGGAAAATTTCATGAATAACGCTCAACCCAACAATACCGTGATTAGTAATGGGTCTACCCATTTCCTACAGGACCAAGACTATTGGGACCGTCCTTTGAATATTGAGAGATATTTTGGCAAAAATTCTAACAAGTTTGAACTTTGATAGGAGAATAGAGTTGCTGTACATTGCAATAACATAGCAGAACAATGACTTTTTTTCAGTGTGATCTGTACAGAACAGAAGTGGTTAGACATAGACAAATTGTACAACCCTATAAAGAAGCTGTGTTAATGGTACACAAAAGACGCCAAACAAAGGCTTACACAGGTACTCTATGACGACAGTGTTTGTGATGATTTGTTCGAACGTGAATTGAAATGTCCGACGGCTGCGAACAACTGACAACAACGGCATGTCTCAAATTTCGCTGTTTTTCTGAAGACAGCACAAAAAGATAAATTGAAACATAGACGTCGGAGAGAGCTCTCTCCAGCGGCTAAGATTAAAACGTTCGCTACAGAAATTAGACAACAGCATTGAGGAGCTGAGAGAGAAAGCCCTCATTTCAAGTTGCAAATACTGGATTGTTGGCTTACACACTTCATTTGACACTGATTTACTGCATCCACGCCCACAACGTCGTCTCTATGTATTTTATCATAATATTTGATTACTACGAGATATCAGGCGCAATGGCTATAAAAAGAAACCTAAGAGTACTACATTTCTTCATTTTTTTTTATTCAGATGCTCTTGCTCTACAGTGCATGTTACAATCACGACATTTAACTACGACTTCAGGAAATTTCCAATAACACTTCAGAAATAGGGTAGGTAGGTCGGAATTGTATTTATTTCATTTATTTTTTTATCTTTTATTTATTTATTTATTTATTTATTTATTTATTTATTTATTTATTTATCTATTTATTTATTTGTTTGTTTGCAGACTGTACTGTTTAAATTCAACTTGTAGTCTTAAGAGGCATGGAATGTGATTTTAAAGAAAAATTGACCAAAGCTACTACCGTACTAAGAAAATTTACACGGAAAAAGAAGTAAATTATCACAATTTTACCTGTTTTAACGTGAAAAAATGTTGAAATTTGCATGGTTATAAAACAAAATATTGAACAAGCACAGGTCAAAATACGATAGAAAAAGCTTCGCGGAACGTATTTACAGTCAGAGAAAAAGCACATCAGCTATTATGCCAGGCTGCAGCAAGAAATTTCGTAAGAGCTTTGGTGGACCATATAGAATCATTCATTTCACCTGTAAACTACCGTCTGAAATATCTCCATTCGAATAAACTCTATCCTAAGGTAGTTCATCATCATAATCGTTTATTTAAAGCATGGTAAACTTAGACAGGCATATTGAATTGGTAGTACGCCATGGCCAGGAATTCGTCTAGTTCGACTGGTTCTGAGAGCGACAAAAAGCCTGAACAAACAGCATACCATGAATAGAGTATTTAATTCGGCAGACAGACAGACAGACAGACAGACAGACAGACAGACAGACAGACAGACAGACAGACAGACAGCACTGGTATCAATATTCAAAAGTGTCAAATTGGGAAGTTGGAGAAATCGTCAAGATAGGAAACACGTACGACCTTTCATATCTAAACAGTTTGGAAAACATAAAAAGTAATACAAACTTAGAACTTATTCAGTGTGCACGCACACACACACACACACACACACACACACACAGACAAACCGACCAACCAACATACACACACAAAGAGACAGACAGACCGACCAACAAACACACACACACACACACACACACACACACACACACACACACACACACACACACACACACTCAGCATAATCTGATATATAGAAATCTTGTTGTCACACTACGTCACGTTTTTGTGCTTTCTAAACCAACCAACATTATCCGTCCACGGCATGACGTTCACCTAATGTCATTTTTACTGTCATAAACGTTGGAGCAACGTATATGCTTTTAGCGAGAAGGCTGGTTAAACTTTCTATCAGTAAATTTCGTAAACTTTGGGATTAATACTGCTAGGAAAAATCGTTTGTTTGTGCTATTGACGGTTGGTGGGTAATGCCTCCTAGATCTCTACACGCCTCCGAGGTTAATTGAAAAAGCTGCCATGTAGGAAAACTAATAAATCATCGGCCATAATAATAGAGCCACATACATCCTTGTCTGTGATAGAGCTAATTATAACCAGTTCTATCCTATCGTATGTGTTTTGGATAAGTCAAATTGTAATCTTATCTCCCCGGCTTATCTAACCAGCTTTACCATATCGAATTAACAGATATGCATAGATATATAGATAGATAGATAGATAGATAGATAGATAGATAGATAAATAAAAAGGGGTTCTTGTTATCTTGTGTTATAACCATCGATATCATCAGTGGAACGTCGACCTATAGCAGTTTTGACATGGTTGTCCATTATGTAAAAATAAATGTTGAAACATGACCAGGACTTGCATGTTTCTTTTTGTCGAATATGTTGAATGGATGTAGTAATTTAAAACCTATCCAATTCAGATATAGCTTTAAAACCCTCAAACCACTGCATAAAAGTTATCGTTACGATCCATTGAAGAAATCATCAGAGGGCTTGTGTTCTCGAGGGACATCTTGCTTCAATACGCCGTATATATATATATATATATATCAGCCGATGAAGATGTACGGGCCCCTATCACCCTTCCATGTGTAATGAGAAGAGTCACGTGATTTACTCTAATCAACAGGTTGTTGCTACCCCGAGGTTGCTTTTTTTTCCAATTTCCGATGTCCTTTCTTTGATGTAGAACCCAAGCACACTTTGCGAGTATCATAATTGACAAGTCTTCATCGTTTTCACTTACGAAAGTCTAATATGATCCGAAATGCGTAATTACACTGTAATGTTCTAAGTCGACTTATTATGTTTCAACATCACAAGTAGATGTCTGATGTCTGCGCGTGTCGGCGCATGGTTTGGTTGCTAGGTGATATCACGACCATAGCTTCATCCGAGGAGGATGGGGGGCCACTCGATATAGCACTCTGAAAATGTCTTTGCTTTAACGGTTGCTGGGAAAACTCAACGTTCCACTCAGCCTCTAATGTGTTGATAGCTTCCCAAATGATTTTGTTATTTACACATCACTTTATGCAAACTGGCAGTCCTTGTAATCCATTATAATCACGGTCCATTGTTTGTCTCTATTTACTGTGGCTACATAATGATTATAATCAAGGCAACTAACTGTGGTTTCTCTCTATTTTACGATTTTTTTTTTACCTTTATAACTCAACAAAGGACAGATTAGGACCATAAAACATCCATTTCCGAAGTAGTAAATCATAGATTGTGGACGTGTCCCGCTATTATGATTAAATCAATACTATTTATCGATTATATATTGCCTAATAACAGAAGTTGAATACCCCCATTAGTTTTAAAATATAATTAACGAGAATGACGTCATCAGTGTAGTCGAACTTAGAACTAGACGAGTCTTCGTTAAAGTGTTTGTCAATAAATTACTGATAGAGGCGTGAGATTTCATTTTTAATTATTTCAGTTAGGTTTTCAATCATCTTACGTTATATACATCATGTATCTGGCGTGCACCTGGTAACAATTAGTTTTAGTTAGCGATACCTGTAAACATGTTTGGTCATATACGCACGAGGACACTTGTGATATCTGATTTAGACCCCTCAGGGTGAGCACAGTGATGCGTAAAAAAAAACAATTCTTTCTGGATAGCGTTTGTAAAGAAAAAGCTAGTGCCCGGTATGCGGATAATAAATGTACTTTGCTGGAGTCCCATTTTGAGTTCATTCGCTTCAGCAACTTTCATTTGAGGTTGGATCATAACTATGGTAAGGAGACCACGTTGATGAATAGCACTGGTAGACACATTAGTAAGGTTTGACTGTTGGGTCTCACGTAACTTTACGTCATCGTAGAAAGATCTTGCCGTTCGTTCACCCCAGCAAGTATTTAATGGTGTGATTTTCGTTTAGTTCCACAATATTTCACAATTAATTTATTTTATTCAATCAACTCTAAATATGATTGTAAGCCAAATGATGCCTTCTATTCGTTGTAAGATTACGTGCGTGTTTATTCAAATCATTTCCTGTGGGTTTTTTTTTTCAGGTAATCAGACCGGATTGTTAGTATGAAAGACATTGCATGGCATGGCCATCATAAGTAACAGCGGGAAACAAGTGAGCCAGACCTTCCAAGCCGTAAATCAATTTTCAAACTGTTCATAACAGAAAATTTGAAATGCCTACCCATTCTCATCCAATTCTGCTGTATATATCAACACTGAATACGATTGTTTGGTAAAACGTTCGCAGAAACATGTGATGATAACGAAATATTTAACAGTGTACTATGATGCCATAACATTAATTCTGCTAAAATGGCTTGACAGTTTACATTTATCATTCGCACGCATTCCTTTAATATGAAACACTGTTGCTGGTTTTGTAATACACCGTTGAGTTGCATGATTATTGAATCATGCTGTTATCCGAAACTCGGACAGCAGAATTATAGAATTTCTTTTGCACGTGCAACCTTTAAAGCTACCCATAGCAACAAGTTCATGTCGTATGAGGTCATCCCCATTTAAAGCTATCCATCCTACTTTTTCATTACGTTGTCACGGATACTGTTGTCATGGATACATGCGCCGCGCACAGCCGACCAATACTAAGATGATTAATAAAACGGTCTATAGTACTAAATCATAGTAGATTAAGACACGTTCATAATTATTACCCTCGAACAAATTTAACAGTCTCTGGATGCTAGTAAAGTTAAGGGATCATCTCAGCATCCTTATCGTTATCTGTCTTTCACTTCTACCCCCTGACACATCATTCAATTCCAACAAACACTTCTTCCTAGATGATGTCGTCCCAAATGTCTGCTAAATCAACCTCAATTGATCTGTTCCTATCTTCCTATTGACATCTCTCCGTTATTGAATTGTCTGTTTTATGTCCCGAGGGGAAAATAATGAAATCACGAATTTTCCATTTAATTACTACCTATCCAGACAAGATAAAATTCTTTATAATCCTGCAAAATTACGGGACTTAAAAAAAAATCTTCGCCAATTTTCATTTCATTATTTCCATGCATCTTCGTCCCTATTTCAACTTTTCACTAAACGTTCGTTTCTATTTCTATAGACCTATTGCTATATGTTCCCCTCTCCTCTATATATCTTCATAGTGCGATTTTTTATCTCAAAATTAGTCATCTACCTTGCTCTGTAGTACGAATTTTGACCTCAACATTGCCCGTCCGTCATATATATATCACAGTGCGAGTTTTGACCTCAATACTATAGTCAATCTACAAATTTACTCCATAGTGCGATTTTTGACCAACATTACCAGTTCTAGTCATCTACCTCTCTCTGTAACGAATTTTGACCTCAAGATTACCAGTCCTCGTCATCTACATCTCTCCACCGTGCGATTTTTGACCTCAACATTACTCTTCATATATTGTCTACTTTTTTCCATAGTGCGATTTTTGACCTCAACATGATCCGTTCTAGACATCTACCTCCCTCCGTAGTACGAATGTTGATCTCAACATTACCTTTCCTTGTCATTCTACCCCTCTCAGTAGTCCGAATGTTGACCTCAACATGACCAATTTGTAGCGGTGCCAACATAATGCGGCAACAATTTCCAACTAATGAAAGGATATCAAGGACTACGTTATTTCTATACAATCTCCTTATCCTTTGTACGACTAAATGTTGACAATGAAGACATCAAACTACAATTACCCTACGACTGACCAACGCCTATCCAGTAAACGTGTCTTTGTGTGTATTATATGCCACAGAAAATTTGTGAAAATTTGACGACTTCATATACCAATCAATGTCCTCGAGTAAAACCGATTACGATTCAAGGCTAGGATATTCTGCTTCTGTCGCACATACTAAACTTAGCCGATTTCAAAATAATGTTGAGTAAACCGAAAAGTGAATAAGGGTAGTGATGGGGTTTCCACACAGAATAGCAGCGTCTTTATACTTCGAGAGAACGAAATAGTTCAAATGTATGTACATGCCAAAATGGGATGTGCTTTTGCTGTTCTTGTTGTCCATTTTGATCGATTCTTGTTTTATTTTTTTATAGTCACAATATTTCTTGTCAATGTAATGTTGGTTTAGGTCCTAACGAGACATCATTAGAAACGGAGGCAGGGTGGACATTTATAAATATTGTGTTGTACACAATTATTGTGGTGTAGTCTGTAGATAGATAAATAAACATTACCCAAGCTCTTTGTCGGGCATGTGAATAGTTGTCAGGGTGAAAATATTATGGTTGTATATAGTTTATAGAATAACCAATCCTACAGCAAAACAAACTAGTTGAAAGTTGCTTTATCAGAACAATACCTATAGTTGTCAACAGTGTAAATCAATCTATCTACAAGCTTGGTGCGGGAGAGTCGTAAGAGGACATACTTAAATTTCGCAATTACCTTTATTTCGGAAAATCGTCCCACGCCACATGGCAAAAGAGATAGCCTCGGTTGCAGTACGGTCAGTATTCTAATAGTCAAAGTCTTCAATCTCGTAGGAAATTACTGGATGCAGTCTTTGTATATAACTGTTTAAATGGCTCTTTCACCTTTAAAATAGTTTTAACACTCGTTATACCAAGGACCTTCAGATTATCAATACCTTGCAAAAACGCTGTCATATTTTCCAGTCTCAGTAATTTTAGAAAAAAAGGTCCTGTATAAAAAGAAATGGTGAATTTTATGGAACTTTTTTTAATTTCATCTGTGTGTTTATATTTGTTTTGTAAATATTGTATGTATTTTAGTCTTTTCCAATTTCTGACTGTCTGTAAATGGGGCAATCCTGTAGACATCTCAAATAAATAAGTAAATAAATAAATCACGGACAAGATTCTTGTGACCATAAGTACAGACCATGAAAGTATAACAGGGTAAGACTTCCATGTAAAGACTAAATATAAGGCAATATTCGATATTCAGTGAAGTCTAGTCACTAGACGGTGGCCATTTTTTTTACATTTACAAAATCTTCAAAAAAAGTGTAAACTCATTTATTACTTATTAAAAGCAAAGCAAAGTAGAAGTTGATTGCCATATACCATGGAGAAAGTACTTCCAGGGGAAAACGCTATTCGATTCTAATTACAAATATATAATTTTAGCTAATCTTTAGTTATAATTTCAAATGATGCCACGAGTTTTCAACTTGATAAACAAAAAAAATGTGTAGGTCTACTTTTTGAGAATAACCGATTATGGACCGAACCACTGAGTCACCGTGATCTGCACATAGTACCCTGCTTCTTGGCGATTAGATTTAGACTCCCTAGGTCAGTCGTTTTATTCAAAAAGTTCCAAGTTTTTATCCACACCTGTTGTCGGAAATAAAAGACTTTCTTTCTTTAGATACAGTAATATTTTCATCAGACACTGGTGAATTTACTACCTTTTGGCTATTAGCTTATTTGTCACACTATCCAACTCATAGCTAAATTTGGTTGACGAGACAATTGATGGGTAAATATTGAGCATCAACAAAGTCTGAGTTGGATAATAATGGTAAACGTTACTTCAGAAAGTGCAGATAAAGGAAAACAACACAATTACACTGTAGCTATCCATACACAACGATCACCACCTGATTAAAAAAAGACTACCGCCCTGCATTCCAATGTGGTTTATTTCAACTCTCAATAGATAACCAAACCAACTACGGTCTACCAGTAACAAGTAGAATGAAAAGAAACATTTCTATTTACATTGTTATTACACTGTGTATGTTTTACGTAATACACCAAAACGTTTCACCTGTTTCCATATCCATACAGGGATGTTACAACCTGAACACCAATGAACCATATCATTCTATGACTATCTGTTATCTATATGAATTTCTTTTGTTATGCATGGGTTCACATTTGTTTTGAAACCCATCCCTTGAATACTATTTTGGCAGGAAGCTCCAAGATGAGTAATACTTGTACATACACATACATATTAAACGATATGTAGTGATATATGGCTACAAAACTGAGCCGCAGTAGTGGAAATTCAGACAGTAGAAAGTGCAATGTCTATTCAACTTTGCTATTAAAGGCGTAACAAAAATTGTGTGGTTCTGATTACGCTCAATTTTAGAATAGGTGGTGTAGGTAGATTTTTTAATTTTTTGTTTCTATATATTTTTTCATATATGAGTGTCTAGTTCAGGTAGTTCTGTTTTCCACTGTTTTCCATATATGGTCGCTCTGTTATGTGTTTCTTCTCACCAGTTTCGCATCCACTATTTCTTGCGACACAATTTTCGCGATTTTATTATTTTTTTTCTCGAATACGTAAAAAAAGTTAAAGTTCTTCAGTGAAAAACTAGGTAGGGGTCGGGTAACCGGAACCAAATATTTTTTAGGCCTAAGATAACATCTCACTTCCTGCAGGTTAGGAATCTGACTTGGAGACACAACCTTTCAGGATTTCTTTGTATTGTATGGTTGGAGGTGGAGGTGGCAAAATATACCAACCTCTTCTTGTAGTGGAAATCAAATAAACGTGTGACCCTCTGAACTCATGTGATTATGAGTTACAGACAGAAAATTTATGGAATTATTAAAGAAGGTACATACAAAACCTTATCAAATCATTTTCATCTAAAACATTTGGTCCAAGGATAATGCACAAGTCAGTGTAACACTGCATCACATCTGCAACAGACACACTCTCAGTACAAATGGTGTTGCCTTTGTGGTTCACTCACAGTACATGATGTTTTTGACACGAAGACACATTTCATCTTTAGACTAACAATAACAGAGACACAACACATACAGTGGGATTCTTTACCCAATGAAAAGTGATAAAGCATTGCTATTCTTTCAAAACAGTACAGTAGAATCAGGCTCCAGTTGAATAAAAAAACTCCACACGGACTTGATGATTTTGATGGCTTCAGTTGTTTACATTCCTATTAATAATCAACATGTCTACTTCTACATCTCAACTGTGAATGGCTTCTCAACAATACATGTAGTTTATTTTGCATTTGAAGTTGTCTTGAGTGTGTGTGTGTGTGTGTGTGTGTGTGTGTGTGTGTAAAAATGTCATCACATGAGTGAAATGCAAAGGCAACCCTGTTTGTACTGTAATGTGGTTAAAGGTCAATGTCGGATTAGCAATACGTCATTTTGGTGTTTTAAAACCAGTTGTCTGACAGAGCTACAGAGAAAAAGTTGGTCCAGAACAAAAGAATGGTCCAACGTAATCCTTATGGCTACACTGATAAGATAGAACTAGTCCAAAACATGGTATTCAAACATTTGGGGTTTAATTTAAATATGAACACATGGGCTTGAAAACCAAGACAAAGGTGTTGTTTTTTTCAAATGTTATGCACATAGAATTACATTTTTTCTATTATATATGAATTCATATTTCAATATAAAACAAAAATAACAATACATACATACATACGTACGTACGTACGTACGTACGTACATACATACATACATACATACATACATACATACATACATACATACACACACACATACATACATACATACATACATACATACATACATACATATTATATCCATACATATAACATTTCTGGTGGGTATATCTGTTGCAATTTTCCTCAAGGCATAGTTCATATTAGAACTGAACCTCGGTGTGCAACACTTGTCTGCCAGAGATACATTGGAAAAGATTGGTTTAGCACAAAATAATGATCCGATCGATTCCTTATGGCTTCACTGATAATATAACACTAATGTGAGAAGAACCTTGGGATTGAAACCCTGGCCTTTAATTATGTCACATAACACATAACACAAGTTAAATGGCTGAAGACTCAACTTCATGCAGACACTTTCAACTTTAAGCTAGCTGCCTTGCATAACACCTGCCTTACAATCACGCAATGGTAATCCATTTGTATAGTCAACTCCTACAACAATGCAACAATTATGACAGGGTCTCCGAGTGATAACTTTATATCATATTACACACAGTTCTATAATACAATGTTACCTTATGCTAGGATACAGTAGAAATTGTACTTAACTGGAGGACAACACGGTAGTAATGTTTAAGAGTTATTGCTTTACTTTGAAGGAGTGCTAGTCAGGGTTAGTTGCATGTCAGCCATGCAGAACAATGTATCCTCTATATTCCTCTACAACAACATGACCTTATGCCAATTGAACTCTAACCTTTGACCTCATCACTCCTCCAGGTGTGAGAAATGTGCAGATTTAGAAAAATTGCAAGTCAAAACATCGCAGCTGCACTTCTTAATTAAATACCTTAACATTATCTGGAGTAGATGCCACTCTCAACATATACTTATTCTATGAATCTTACCCAAAGATTTCAGAAAAAAAAAAATTCGGTTTGCAAGTGACCAGTGTTACCAAATCAACACATATGAATACTAAATATGTCTAATGCTGTTTCTAATTAATCATGTGGTTGATGCACCAAATGTATATAGTTTTGAGAGACGTTTAGATAGACACTGGGAAGGACTTGCAAATGAAATTTAAATTGAAGACTAAGCAAGCATACGCACTGATAAGACTATAGTTAACCATGATCTGATGTGAGAGGCCTAAATAAGGCCTAAAATCAGAAATGTACCTGTACACCTGTAAAATTACTTCTCTGCCCGCTTTGAGTTGACAATTTTGGTATGTTCACAGTCACTGTAAAATGAAATGACATTAATGATACAGCTATGGGCCATTACTAGAGCTGCATTACTAGTATTTAGTTTAGTAACTACTGGGGGGGGGGGGGGGGGCCTAAGTCATATGATCAACAAAAACTGCCCAAAAAAAACTGACCACATATACAATGCCTCCTATGTTAAATTTAGTAATATATAGTACCAGTAGCTAATTGTTAGTTGGGATGATTTGTGTATTACATAGCCACAAAGAAAATTCATTTTAATATCAACATACATCTGTTGCTAAACATTATAGTCATTCTGTACAGGTATGTGACCATCTAAAAAGACTCATATGGGAGCATGAGCATTTCAATTGTGAATATTAAAACTTCCAAAACAACATATACCAAGTCCGTGTTTGTATAAAACTCAATAAATTGCCAAAAATTAAAAATGACATTTTTTGACCCACATCGCACACCTGTGATGCGATCATTTTGCTTTGAACATTTTCTAATTAGGCACCTCAATTAACGTCCCTACCAAATACAAAGTCAATTGGTCCAGCGGTTTTTGAGTTTAAGTTGTCCACACACAGACACACATACACACATACACACATACATACATACATACATACATACATACATACATACATACATACATACGTACATACACACATACACACATACATACATACATACATACATACATACATACACACACACATACATACAGACAGACAGACAGACACTTTGTCATGCCTATATAGCACTACTGAACCGTATCAGTTCAGTTGTGCTAAAAATGTGTAAGTTTGTTATTGTATCTACAATAACAAACTTTTCACTTTCTCTCTTTTTTTGCAATTTATTTACATGTAATAATAAACACAGACTTGGTATATGTTGTTTCTCATTCTGTTTTCAAGTAGGAAATCATAGTAGAGTGGTTTGATGAATAAAAAAATCCAAAATAAATACCCATTAGTCATCCATATGGCCACTTTAATACAAAGGTGCACATATTTACTTACCATTATGGAGAATATGTAAATGGTTGGACACTGAACTTAATTCATGAAAACATAGCTTTCTTATTTTGGGGCGATCATTTGTCCAATTTTGGCTAAATCAATTATCCAGCTGAATGAAGTAAAATATTGGTGAATATTATGGTTATACCTCCTCAAGCATAATTGATGAAAAATCGGGAAAAATAATGGTGATATGGAAAGTTTGGACTCATATTTCGAGCACCACAAAACCAGTGATGTAAATACAGGTTGTCGTGACCGTACTACAACCAGGGTATAAAATCCATATTTTCTGTTCAAAGACAATAACTTGGCTTGAGTATGATATAATACAAGTGATTTGATTTGAAGTGAAATCATGAAATGATATGAACCTCATCACTATTTATTCACCCAATAATTAAAATAACTGACAAACGGTCTTTAGTCTTTAATTTCTTTTCAAATTACCTGATGGTAAAATAATACAATTCACCAATTTTTAGGGGGGTTTCTTTACAAAAAGGAATTCTTTGATTTAGAAGTACATATAGGTCGTGCAAATAACACCATTATGCTGATAATGATAGTCACACTCATTCCATGTATGACAAGTAATCCACAGAACCAGAAAACTGTTATTTATAGAGTCCACCTAAATCTCCATGTCTTTCCTCTTCCAAAAAAAAGTGACAAATTTGTATTCACCAAAGGATTTGCTTGAATTGAAGAATGTTCATTGACTGTACAATATTATTCAAAACTACGAATTCACTGTAGGAGGTATTACTACATCCCATTGTATGATGGTCCAAAAACTGGGCAGTCACAGAACAAGGAAGCACAGTGTCCCATTGTATGATGGTCAAAAAAAGAGCAGTCACAGAATGAGGTAGTACTATATCCCATTGTATGATGGTCCAGAGAGAGAGAGAGAGAGAGAGAGAGATCAGTCAGTCACAGAATGAAGTAGCACTACATCCCACTGTAAGCTGGTCCACCACCAGCTTCAGGTACAACCCAGTTAATGTTCTGACTAGGATCTTTGATGTCACAGGTTTTGCAGTGGACACAATTTTGGGCGTTAATTTGAAGTCTTTGTCCATCTCCAGTTTCCACGGGCACGTATTCATAGACACCTACAGAGAGAAAGCAAGAGATAAAAAGAAATATAATGCATGTAATTGGTGTATGCATGTAAGCTTGGTAAGCCTGAACAGAAGCCTGCTGTACACTGGAACAAAGCATTGTGGGAAATTAGCAATGTTAGGTGCTCCTTTTCATTCTCACAATTGGCCTCAATCTTGTGTGGGCACTGTTTCAGAACCTGTAGACCTCCTTTTGTTTAATTCCCAGAATGGTGTACAGCACAGCTCTTCTCAGCCAGATTTGTTAATTTTCATTAATCTACTTAAGCGAGGTCACAGGATTGGTAAAAATGACTTTTCTGGTTCCCCTAGGCATAAGATAAAATCCACTTCAGCATAGTTCCACTTTTTTTTAAAGCTGTATATTACAAGCACTCACCTGCTGGACAAAACCTTTGTTCTGGACCATCATAGATGGCTAGGTTTCTATTGACAGGTACACTGTCATCTCTTAGTGTAAGATGTGCTGGTTGGTCATGTTCATGGTTTGTACCACTGAGAGCGACAGAACTCAATAGATCAAAACTGATCTCGTTGTCTGGTTTGGGATATTCTATTGGTTTGCATTCAGCTGCTGGTTTCAAAGATTCTGCATCAATACCTGCCAACAAATGATGGATAAATCAAACTGTCAGTACAGAATGAATTCAACTTGTGTTATACTAATACCACAAAGTATTGTTAACACAAAAAACATCTAAATAGTAGTTGACACTCATTGGGAAGATAAGACCACCAAGAACAATCCAGAAGCTGATATTTCTTATTTTTACTGTGTGTGTTTGCACCCAACATGAGATCTATCCAGGTCTGACATCAGTGGCTGAGGATGACGTACCCCTGGGAGGGAGGGGGGGGGGATTTACTCCCATAGAAAGGTGTATGGGTATGTGCCGCTCAAATGGGTCACCTTTTCATGAAGTAATCCCTAAACATGGGTAAATTTTTCATCTGAAAATTTCCTTGTCATGGGGTTGATAAGATAGCGAACCTCCCCATGCTTTAGAAAAATCTTCACACCAACAGAATAAAGGTAAATGACTGGAAGATTTTCCTCAAGATTTTTCTCTCACAACAATCCGTGATATACTTGATGCAATGCAACCCGGGGGATGCCATACTAGTCCTTAACTATGGATGTATTTGTGACTGGAACTCCCTAACAATGGGTCTATTTGTTGGCTTATACATGGGTAGATGTTTTCAACTTGGGTTGCACACCCCCCTATGAAAGTATTGGGAGTACCCCCCACCCCCACTCCATTCCAGGCCTACCTGGATAACTATATTAACACAATTACTCTAATAGAAACAGTCAACAGCATATTTTAACAGAAGTAGCTTAACAAGGCCTATATGTCACTTCCACATAGGTTCTGATCGATCCATGCCATCTCCGTGCTGATAAGTGAAAGTGAATGAAACAGTGCATTTTCTCTCTTTTCACATCCAAGTTTTTCTTAAACATAGTGAATTCACACGGTATCTGTTCTCTTTAACTTGCCAGTGTTGTACCAGAATGTGTACTGGGTATGGTTAAATTTGACTTAATAAAAGGTCTCTTGTCACTATATACTACCACTACTTTTATAAGAATTCCTTCTTTTATTTACCTTTGAAACTAAGGGAATACATTTGGACAATTTGTTATTTGTTCGTTATACATTTTATTTGACTATTAAAATCAAACACACCCCTAAACTAACCAGACCTCTTGTACAAACAGAACCATTCCATTGTAACTTACAGTTTCCACTGTACAAACACACATCTGCGGGTTTTATTGAATGCGAAAAACATCGCTATTCCTCCATTATGCTATACAGGAATCCCTGGGGACACATGGTCAACTGATTGAAGGTAGCCCAGAGACTATTTGGCTATTTTTTGTGTCTGAGATAGCCAATTCTCCGGGCTACATCGAAATCACCACAAATCAGGATTATTTTAGGGAGTCTCACCCTATTGCTGAACCAACTGTAACTCCCTAGCTTGAATACAAATGTGTATCTATTGTACAATCAGTCCATTGTTCTACATTCTTGTCAATGATACATACCATGGTTACCGTACGTATACTAGGGAGTCTAACCATATTCCTATCCCTACTCCTGACTCCCTAACTTGAATACAAATGCACATCTATTAGGTTCACAGTTGTACATTCTTACCCACAGGAATGCACTTGATGTAGAACAGAAAGTTACATGTTTGCCAAGTTAGGTAGTACTCAATTGCTATAGAGGTAATTACTCATTAAGTAATTGAAGATTCTAATCAATTAGAAACAGTGAGTTTACCACTCAGTCTTCAAAAGTCTGACAACAAGGCATTGTAACCAGAGTAAACATATTACACCTTGTTGGATTTTAACAGTAATTTGATTTGGTTTGATGAAAAGATTACATTAGACTAGTGTCTGCTATCCAGGGCTGCAATAGTCTTTACAGATCAACATTAGACTAGTGTCTGCTACCTTGGGCTCCTATCTAATAGTCTCTACAGATCAACATTAGACTAGTGTCTGCTATCATGGGCTGCAATAGTCTTTACAGATCAACATTAGACTGGTGTCTGCTATCCTGGGCTGCAATAGTCTTTACAGATCAACATTAGACTAGTGTCTGCTACCTTGGGCTCCTATCTAATAGTCTCTACAGATCAACATTAGACTAGTGTCTGCTATCATGGGCTGCAATAGTCTTTACAGATCAACATTAGACTAGTGTCTGCTATCCTGGGCTGCAATAGTCTTTACAGATCCACATTAGACTAGTGTCTGCTACCTTGGGCTCCTATCTAATAGTCTATACAGATCAACATTAGACTGGTGTCTGCTACCTTGGGCTACTATCTAATAGTCTATACAGATCAACATTAGACTGGTGTCTGCTACCTTGGGCTACTATCTAATAGTCTATACAGATCCACATTAGACTAGTGTCTGCTACCTTGGGCTACTATCTAATAGTCTATACAGATCAACATTAGACTGGTGTCTGCTACCTTGGGCTACTATCTAATAGTCTATACAGATCAACATTAGACTGGTGTCTGCTATCCTGGGCTGCAATAGTCTTTACAGATCAACATTAGACTAGTGTCTGCTATCCTGGGCTGCAATAGTCTATACAGATCCACATTAGACTAGTGTCTGCTACCTTGGGCTACTATCTAATAGTCTATACAGATCAACATTAGACTGGTGTCTGCTATCCTGGACTGCAATAGTCCATACAGTTCAACATTAGACTAGTGTCTGCTACCTTGGGCTACTATCTAAGAGTGACCCTATTTTTAAAAAAAAATGTTTCTCATTACTTTTTCATGGCAACTATGGGTCAGTAGATTGAAAAAAAAGAAGAAAAAATCATCTTCTCCATGTTTCTCTGTCTCTCCTTTTCCTCCTCTCTATCTTCTTTTTATTGGATTCCTGGTAACAAGCCCTGTCCCAGTTTTTCTACACAATTGGCATGTTCTCATCTCCTACCTGAATAACTTCTATCATGAAAGAAATGCTCTGTTTGTGAACAAGGGTTGTCATCGTCACCATGACTTTGATGACATAGACAATCCAGATACTTGCTTAATCATGCCAGAGAGGGCGCCGTTCCACAAAATATTAAGGACGGGTGAAAATAAAAATATTTTTTTATTTTTTGGGGTCGGTCGGATAATGAGCAACAGAAAAACAAAGGGTCACCCCAATAGTCTCTACAGATCAACATTAGATGTGTCTGCTATGCTGGGCTGCAATAATCTTTACAGATCAACATTAGACTAGTGTCTGCTACCTTGCGATACTATCTAATAGTATCTACAGATCAACATTAGACTAGTGTCTGCTACCTTGGGCTACTATCTAATAGTCTCTACAGATCAACATTAGACTAGTGTCTGCTATGCTGGGCTGCAATAATCTTTACAGATCAACATCATGTTTGTTGACACATCAAGGTTACACTTTACAGATTTCTAGCTTACCTTATCTCAAAGGTAACACCCACCACAACAAGTTGTTGCATGTCACAACCAAACATCTAAATTAATTAAGTCAACACATCTGACTGTAAATAACAAGTTGTTGCTACAACAGCCATCTAATACTGGGGTATTTAAAAGTATTGAAACCACAGTTAATGACAGCATGTCATCTTCTAGAACAGTTCATATTATTACTATACATACATTTTTTTTTTTCAAGTTAACGTTGGAAGCATTCCTTGAATTCATCACTATTTGCTTGCACTCTACACTGTACATGACAATGCTTTTAAAATCCATGTAACAGTATGGTACAACAAACCAAACATTTATTTGGGGGTCTGGGACACAAATATACAATGCTACTGAGTAGCAAATAACATTACTGGTATATATTGTCATGTAAATGAGACCTTTTACAATTGTCATTGGTAAATTGTAAAAAGCATGTCTTGTATGTGTAGTTAGGCGTAAAAAAAAATTGTGTGGTTCCAGTTACCCTACCCCAATTAGTTTTGCATGCCGACCCTAAATCCTTTTTTACGTATTCAAGAAAAAAATAATAAAATTGTGAACATTGTGAAGTCTCGCAAGAAATGGTCGATGCGGAAACTGACATCAACTTGAAAAGACAATATAAAACTGTTCTTCCAATCTGTAATGGCTGTACATCTGATGAGAAGAATCCAATAACACAGACATTATGGAAAACAATGGAAAACATAACTACCTGAACTAGACACGCACATACAGAAAAAAAAATCTACCTTCTAAAATTGAGCATAATATACCTATTCTAAAATTAAGTGTAATCAGACCCACACAATTTTTTTATTAGGCCTTAACTAACTTTTAAAAAAAAAACCCCTCTTTCCCCCCAAAAAAGGTTAAGTTTCCTTGGTACATGAAGGGGCTCGGTACAGTTCAAAATATCCCTTATTACACACCTTGGTGCATGAAGGGGTTCGATACAGTTCAAAATATACCTTATTACACACCTTGGTGAATTGAAGGAGCTCGGTACAGATCAAACAAGCCATTGAGAATGACATAGTCCCCGCTATGATTGGGTTTTAAGGAATTAGCACTACTCTGATCACGCAACAACACTTGTGAACCTAAATCAAACAGACTTAGATATGTTGTGTCTGCTTGTCAACATGGAACATGCCTACAGCAATAAAGGATTGGTCGGGTATGGGGGATCATATCAATATGAAAATGGATATGCAAATGTATGTCATAGAACACTGTCCTAATACCAACTCTGAATGAGATCTGTTCAAGCATGTCTGAGTTATGGCTTTGGACATGGAAAATTCACAAAACAATGGCTGCCAGGCAGCCATATTGGATCGTATCATGACGAAAATGGATATGCAAATGTATGTCATAGAACACTGTCCTAATACCAACTTCGAATGAGATCTGTTCAAGCATGTCTGAGTTATGGCTTTGGACATGGAAAATTTGCAAACAAAATGGCTGCCAGGCAGCCATATTGGATCGTATCACAATGAAAATGGATATGCACATGTATGTCATAGAACACTGTCCTAATACCAACTTTGAATGAGATCTGTTCAAGCATGTCTGAGTTATGGCTTTGGACATGGAAAATTTGCAAACAAAATGGCTGCCAGGCAGCCATATTGGATCGTATCACAATGAAAATGGATATGCACATGTATGTCATAGCACACTGTCCTAATACCAACTTTGAATGAGATCTGTTCAAGCATGTCTAAGTTATGGCTTTGGACATGAAAATTCACAAACAAAATGGCTGCCAGGCAGCCATATTGGATCGTATCATGACAACAATGAATATGCACATATATGCCATAGAACACTGTCCTAATACCAACTCTGAATGAGATCTGTGTGAGCATGTCTGAGTTATGGCTTTAGACAGGGAAAATTCGCTAACAAAATGGCTGCTAGGTGGCCATATTGGATCGTATCATAAAACAAATTGACATGCATATGTATGCCATAGCATGTTGCCCCTGTACCAAGTTTGAAAAAAATCGGTACAGGCATCTCCAAGAAACGGCTGCGGACGGACGGACGGACAGACAGACGGACGGACGGACGCACGGACGGACGGACAGACGGAACCCAATCCATAAGTCCCCGTTCCGGACTTCGTCCGCGGGGACTAAATATACCTTATTACACACCTTGGTGCATGAAGGGGTTCGATACAGTTCAAAATATAACTTATTACACACCTTGGTGGAATGAAGGGGCTCTTACAATGTTAATACCTCAATAAAATACTTAGCACATGTTGAAATCTTACATTTGTGTTTCATTGTCCATGGTTCCTTTCCTCGTAACAAGTACACAAAGAGTCCAGTGTATGCCATAGTTCCATAGACACCTAGTGGAGTGTGGAATGATGGTCGCACATTTCTGACCTGTTTCAATTCACTCCAAATCCAACTGTTCTTTATACTGCTTTCATATTCATTCACACATATACCTGGATGGGTGATGAAAACACACACATGGGTTAAATATGGTTAAATATGATACTTGTACAGTTACTAATCATATGTAAGATCATATTAAACCATCCAAAATATGACACTGGTAATTTGGCCTTCGGTTTACTACGATAGACACAAACTAAATCTATTGTTCTCAAGGTAGTAGATTACACAAGTGGGTGATAGCAGTTCCTCTGTTTTGCGATTCTAATCGCCATGTGATCAACATAGTATAAACATTGGAAGTCCCAAAACAGCACTGTAAGTTCACGGAACTCTAAATAAACTAGTTTTCAGAGATGCCTCTCTACTGAGACTTAAGTTTAATTAAACCAACATCCATTCAATAGCTTATCACTGTTGCATCAACATGTTGCGACAATAGTTTTCGTTTGTGTCTATCTTAGAAAACTACCAGGGTAATATTTTGTATGTTGTCAGATATATTTACAAGGACACATTAGACATAAACTTTTCAACTTTCCAAAAAAAATATTGGGTTGGAAACAAAATGAAGTTATTTTCAAATGTTGTATCACTTTGTATCTCTGTATCACATATGACTATGCCATGATAAAGGTGGAATATTGTAATGTTGAGGGTTGGCTGATAGGGTAGGCGGGTTTGGGTGCAGGTTCATAGGCTGGGTAAACTATTTGTTTGAAGATAGTCTGCTATTAAGGAATTTATGGCAAGGCTGTGGGTGCACATCTGTTTGACTGTAAATTACTACCTTTTGTATAACAGATGGTTGGTTTTCATGAGACACTATTATTTATAGTTCTTGTGCTAAATGCATGTTCTCATGTACGGTGTCACGAAGGAGACAACTGTACCCGTAACAATACAAAAACTAACAGTAGCATTCTAATCACAATGATAATTTATGACACACTCTTTGTATTTGTCTATCAAACCTTGTCCCTCCACTTGCTTGGTTAGTTGTAAACAAAAAACAAACAACACACACATTGGCCTTGGATAAAACTTTCACATTCAGCCACTGAGGGCGCTGTTTTGCATTAAACAATGGCATTTGGGATATGGTATTAAAAGAAGCCACCACCTTTAATATACTGATCAAACATTACTTTCAATTTTGATTCCTACCTTGTGTTCCTGATATCAGATTCCCCATTTGATTCCTACCTCACATTTCTGTTATCAGATTCCCCATAATTTTCCTACCTTCAGTTTCTGTTCTCTGACTTCCATATAAGATTCCCCACCTTGAGTTCTGTTCTCAGATTCCCCATAAGATTCCTACCTTGTGTTTCTGTCATCAGATTCCCCATAAGTTCCCTGCCTTGTGTTTCTGTTATCAGATTCCCCCAATAATTTTTCGACCTTGTGTTTCTGTTCTCAAATTCCGATAATTTTCCTACCTTGAGTTTCTGTTCAGATTCCCATAATTTTCCTACCTTGTGTTTCTGTTATCAGATTCCCCCCATAATTTTCCTACCTTGTGTTTCTGTTATCAGATCCCCCAATAATTTTCCAACCTTGTGTTTCTGGTCTCAGATTCCCCCATAATTTTCCTACCTTGAGTTTCTGTTATCAGATTCCCCATGCATAAGTTTCCTACCTTGCGTTTCAGATGTCAAATTCTCGTTGGTAAGTTTTTCAAAGATACTTTCAGCAGCAATCATGCCACTTTTCATTGCGGTGTGTGTTCCTTTGATCTTGGGTACATTCATAAAGCCAGGACTACAACCAATCAGTACTCCACCTGGGAATGCCAACTTAGGGATAGACTGGAATAAATCATGAATATATTTTTAGTATTCATTGCATCAATAACACCTGGACAACAGCCAATCAAAACACATCCTTGGAAATGAGAGCCAGGAATTAACAAACAAACAAAAACTTATCTCCAACCAAGTCAATATTTTTCAAAATCAAGAGGACAGATTCTGAAATTGCAATGTTGCGATTCGAAGTGGCTATATCTTAATTCTAGGTACACAGAGAGGCTACTACATATCATCTGTATAAAACACAACAGTTAGATTGCCATATCTTGTACAATATTAGTAGGTCATAAGAGATGGTTAAAGCCACAGTAGTGTTTACCAACTATTAGCACCATTTTAATATTACAGTTACAGTATCTCTACCCTTACACCCTCAAGTGACAAAAATAAAGTAAATTAGATCAGTGCAACATCTGTGCATTCACATGTTTGACCACAGTATTGGTGACTGCAATTTCAAGTGAAATACAACAATAGCAGGTGAAACATGTGATATCGTATTACATCAATACATCACACATATTTTTTGACCAGTATTAGTTTTATTCTTGTACTCATGATTGACCTCTTATAGGCAAGGGTGGGACAGGGATGGGGAGTTGGGAATGCATATTGCTGATGGTCTTCTCTGAAAACCTTCCCCATTGAGGGCCCTAGCATCGTCACAATATTCTCTTGCAATCTTTTGAAATTAGGTATAGGAAGTGTAGAACTACAGTATGGGTTAATAGCCTTATCTGAAAACCTCAATCGTTGAGGGCACAAGCACACACAGAGTATGGCATTCTCGATCCATCCTTTGAAATGAGGCACAGAAAGTGTGGAACTAAAGTATGGGATGGTGTTTTTACCTGAAAACCTCCCTCATGAGGACACTAACAGTGTATGGTATTCTCTCTTTACTCTTTGAAATGAGGTAAAGAAAGTGTGGACCTACAAAATGGGATCGTAACCTCACCTGAAAACCTCCCTCATTGAGAGCCCTAGCACCGTATGATATTCTCTTTCCACCTTCTAAGGTTGGTTGAATTGTTGGATGATGTTTGAACCGTTGGAACTCTTTAAATGGACTGATGTATGGATTAGTGTAGTCTAACCCGACTACAAATCCTAGCGATATCATTGGACTGCCCTCATCAAGGTGATAGAGAAAGGATCCTCCGTATGTAGTACGATTCTGTGAGAGAAATAAATACACATGTCGTTATCACTGGTACTGCTAACAGAAAGTCATTTAGCTTCAGAAGGTGCAGTTTGGATTAGGATTCAAATTTAGGCCTGAAAACCAGTTGTCTGTTAGAGCTATAGAAAAACTGTCCTGAACAAAAGAATGGTCCTATAAGCCTTTTTTTTTTTTGGGGGGGGGGGGGAGGTTTAAAAATTATACAGTACTTCACGTTACATTGTCATTTTCAAATGTCATTTCATGCACAGCAAAGTTATGAGAGAATAAAATTAACCCAAATCACTGAAATATCAACGTTAAACAAATATTCATAGAGAGAAGGTAAATATTTTATTTTGGTGTGATTAGTGGCTCTGCACAGACACATAGAAACCATTGTAATACCCCACCCCCACTCCCACCCTCGATGGACGATGGACAATGCCTGAATTGGGGTTTACAAGAGTACTTACCAATGGCCATCCTACAGTATGTTCAACTCGGCCTGGAAAGTGTTTTGCAGGATCTATTTCCCATACCTATAAATCAAAATAAAATGTTATTGCTGGTACAGAGAATTGATAGATTTGAAAACTACCTGCTGGGATATCATTTCTAACAGGCCATTACAGACTGCAAACAGGAAATTGAGAATACAACGCCCTCGCTCAAATTGGGGGTATCATCACCTCATTGTACCGCTTTGTTCCTTAGTATTCTGTAGAAATCTATATCAGGAATGTTTTTTGCATTGCTCAGACATCAAGGAAAGCAGCAGTGCGCTGTGATTAACTGAGTAACCTATACCATGTGTACCCCCCAAGGTATACACAGACAGGAAGTAGAGCGCCACCAAGGCAAATTTTGATTAAGAGTATTCCTTATGTGTAGTAAACACACTAGGTCTATCTTCTCACCACATGAAATTTGAAATAGCCATTCACTATCTTAAAAGGTTAGGTAGATCGGTTCATCAAACACTTATACTGGAAAGCTATGAACTGTATCACCTGCACTGGGATTTCGTTTGGGAGTATATGCTTTATAGAATGAGATGAACAAACTCATCAAATCAAAAGCCATGTGATAATACACAAGCTTTTACTTATATGGACTACCGTAATGCAAAAAGAACCAACACATTCTAGATAAAACAGCGAGGAAGAGAGTTTCATGTCAACTGATACAAATTGTACATTTGTTACTTCACAAGTACATCGACTTCTTGAATAAATTCGCCTTTCCTGTGATGTACTAGTATCCAATTTCTTACAAAATATGTTGATGAAACTTAAGGCCTGAGATCTTACCTCTTTGATTCCTATAGCATAGGTCTGTGGTTGGCAGTCTTTACGTAAATCAAGTTTTTTATAAAGTTGTTTGGCTAGGTGACCATGGCAACCTTCCCCAAATATTGTGACTTTGGCATGAAGTTCCATACCACGTTCAAATGTTTCCTATTGAATCAAAGCAACATATTAATGAGTCCAATACTTAGTGGTAAGTATTCAAATCCTTCCATTGCAAAATATTCAATGTTGTACTGTAGTTCTGTATATTTAAACAATAATGTACGCCCTCCCAGCCCATAATGGACGAAAGCAAACTTTGCACTCCATAATGGGCGCGGCTGTCGCCTCGCCCATTATGTCGTTCAAAGTTTGCTTTCATCCATTATGGACTAGGAGGACGTACATTATTGTTATTATTTTATAGTTTTGCCAATTCCAGTGAATTTGTAGACCGAGAAACGCAAAACAACGTATAATATACACAGCGCTGAACATCGTCGGCCATGTTCGGCCTGGAAGCTGAATACTAATCATAGCGACACACGTACGTACATACACGTACACACACATATACACTCCAATGAACTGCTGTGAACACAAATTTGTTTCATGAATGCGTTGTATTTTTAAACAGTAGAAATGACAATCATAAGTAACAACATGCATTTCGAAAAAATACCTAGTCGTATGAAGAAACAGAACAAAAAAGCTTGTATTGTTATGCTCGTTCCGGGGCCGCAATGCCCAATAACGGAGTACATTATCAGTAATAATGTACATCGATGACGTCACAAAATTCACTGGAATTGGTAATGCTATAATATAATTCACAATAAAGATGAAGTCTTGCAATGTGTCATATATCAGTTACCCATCTTGCAGTGATTTTCAAAAGTGTCACACGAGGGCGCCCCAGATGAGGAAAATTGAGGGCTAAATCATATGGCCATACATGAAGCAGTCAACAAAATGCAGCTATAACTTGAGTTCCTGAAAATTAATTGATGCGAAACACAGTCAAATTTTTGACCAAGATCTCTACAATAGTGGTGTAATCTATGGCAACACTTTCAGTCTATGCTGGTGATTTATAGCCAAGAAGAATGACAGCAATTATCAGAACTTATTAATATGGTGAGATTGCTAAGTTTGAGAGGACAACCAATCCTACCTTAGGTGAACCATCCTTAGCAATTCCTACATCAGAAGTAGCTATTCCCTTGACACTGCCATCTTCATGGAAAAGAACCTATGGAATGGAGAAAGATTAGTGATCATTCTACAAAATTCTACATTGTAATTCTGATGTTCTAGAATAAAAGCTTGTTGAAGCAGCCATATGGATTGGGTATTTATTTCGTATTTTTAATATATAAGCAATTTTATTATGGCTTCCTACTTGAAAAATCAAAATGAAACAACATATGCCAAGTCTTTGTTTGTAATTCAATAAATTGCAAAATATTAATAAATGTGTAAAAGTGTTTGTTAATTTACATACAATAACAAACTTTTCACATTTATTTTTTATTTTTTGCAATGTACGTACCTCACTTGCAGGATAACCTGGATAAATCTCAACACCGAGGGCTTCAGCTTGCTCTCCTAACCACTTGACCAAGTTGCCTAGTCTCACGATGTAATTACCATGGTTGTTCATCGGAAGACCTATGGGAAGGAAAGATGGAGGGTCTGCTGCAATGTTAGTTCCTTGTTGCATAACTGGGGAACTTCTTGGGCAATGCCATACACAGAAGGGTGCTAAGCTTGCTTTTAGTTTCAACATACATGCAAAGCTGTAGGAATTCAGACACACCATCCAAATTGACGATAAGGTGAATCAAACCACTGACTCTGTAATTGTCAAAATTTGCAGTAATATTAAATTTTACCATTTGACCCTTATTGGTTTTATCAAAAATAATAATTTGACAATGAATTTTGTCATATATTGGCTTATCACGAAAAAAGAACATGTTAATATCAAAATGAAATCCTTTGAATTATTTGAGAACCAATCAAATGTCTCATTTGTGTACACTCATTTAATATCAAACTTTTGTGACTTTTAGATGTAAAAAAACATAGTAGGGCACTTACGGTCAAAGTTGACGTACAGAATTTTCATAAATCAATAATTTTAAGGCAATCAGTGGGTTTCACCTGCATAAAGCAGGGCTCATTTAATTCAAAAACTGCTAATGATATCCAAGCAATCAGGCTCGACTTGTAGCACCCTCCTGAAGCCAACCCAGCAAGCACACCAGTTACAAGTACAATGCCATCAAACTCACACAACATAACGTTGGGAAGGTCACCTTCTTTTAAGAAACTATCCAAACCTGTGTTGTCTTCTAAAAGAGGGAATGAACCCACTCTTACTCCTGTCTGTGTTCTTTCATGACATGTACACCAACAATAATGTCATCATGCAATAAGCAATTCTATAACACCTGTGGAAAAAAAGACTTGAAGCAACAGACAAATAAATAACAATGCAATGTGTTAGTCTATTTGCTTTGATGCAAACATGATTGAAATTTTTAGTATTCATTGGCAATGTACTGTCTTGTATGTATGGAAGAGAATAGATGGAGAGTCAGATGTTTGTTTGTTTGTTTGTGTATTCTTGTCTGGTAAGTTGAGCGATAAAAACAAAGAAAACATTTTGGTCATATGTTTACGGAAACATGGAAGTGTTTGGTATGTGTAAAGGTGTTTGAAAGATGGAATAGAGTGGTGGAGTTACAAATTGATGATAACACAATTTTAACACAAACACTCATTTTACTTTTGGGTGTTGTACGTATGTGGTACTGCAACTGTGAACATAATATGTTTAGGGACGAGATCAATAGTTCAATGTAGGATAAAAAAACTGAAATCTTAATTTAGGTTTCACACCCCCCCCCCCCCCCCCCATTCTAAATTGGCCAAAATTGCAAAATCGTTTCAGACAGCAAAACAATTTTAAATCTGTGTAGTAGTATGTAGTGCTATGAATACAAAAACACTATGTAGTGAGGAATAAAATAGTTCGATTTTTGACAATTTAATGTATTTTAGTGCCATGCATTTACTATAGCGAAAATTCTTCCATTTTTCAATATTTGGGATACAAACTTGAAACAGATTCCATTAAAAAATAAATAAAATTGATTTTTGTATGATGAGAAGTAAAATGGCTCAACCCCCCCCCCCCCCTCACCCCCCAGTAAAAGAATTTAGTCTTTTATCCTACATTGAACTATTGATCTTGCCCCTCATTATATTGTGATATAATGTGAGGAGTGTACAGCATTATTAAGGAGATAGCTCAAGCTCAAGTACAATTCAGAATGACACATAATTTCCACTTGTTGTGCACAGTTCATACAGAGAGCATTTAACATACAAACTGATCATATGCCAGTGTGCTGCGATAAAACTTGATATATATGTTAGTTATAATTTGCATACAAAGCAAGAACATAAATCAACACAACCTGACTCTGGAAACTTTACCAATAAATAAACATGACAACAGGTCAAGAATGGAATATTTGAAATGTATACTACAGTATTGAACAAGTCTAGCACACACTTTAGCTGATTGACTTTTCAAATGTGCCCCGCCCCCACTTACAAAAGTATTGAATCTTTTGTTTTTCTGAAAAGTCAGAATATATAGCACACTGCTTCTTCACAGCTATTCCTGTTGTTTCACTGTGACAACTGACCACTACTTTACACTGTAAAGACTTTGTACCAGCCCCTGTTTTCACAAAACAGTACAACAGACCTGTTGTACACTGGTTATTTCTGATTGTGAATATTTCATATCAAGGTACCATGGAATCTATGACTGTCAGTCCATTGTAACTACTTTCCTGAAACCCCCTTGAAAAAAAAATTGGGGGTTAGGGTCATTTTCTAACACTTTCATCTATTTTCTTAGACTGTAAGATACACCGTGACCTTTCACCCTCATCGGTCTCCTCTCACTAGGGGTTGCCTGATGTTTGAGGGTGCCCCGTCACGGCGTACCTTACACAAGTTACAGACTACTATTTTCTAAGACTGATCCAGCAAATGTCTAGTAACTACGAACACAACCTCTATATCCATATAACACTACTATACATGTATATGTTCTTCACAATAACCAAATTACTTCTCGCCTGGACATGATCAAATTCACAATAAAATATCAAATTCCACCACTGTCCTGTAACTATCTACACAGTCCCTACGTTCACATTCACACACATAATACAACGAAAATCATGAAACATGAACTAAAACGGGGGCCATTTCTCAACACTTTCATTCATTTTCTAACAATGATTCAGCTAATGTCCTGTGCCTACCAACACCAGCCCCTATATCCTCACTCACACATACGATAAATATTTTCCACAATAACCAAATCACTTCTAGTCTTGACATGTTCAAGTTCACAATAAATACCAGATTCAACCACTGTATTGTAACTATCAACACAGCCCATTCATCCCTGTATAATAAACGTTCTCCACGATAGAAACCAAATCATTTCTAGCATGGACACGTACAATATCACAATTCAAAGTACTTTAATACCTGGGAGCATTGGTATAGGTATTCTTCTTTTCTCTGTCAGTAGTCCAAATTTGTCTTCTTTTACAGGTGTATGAAGTGGTGCTCCTTTTTCCTTCCAGTCTGGTATGAGTTCATTTAATGCATGGGGTTCTAGACATGCACCTGATAGAGTATGTCCACCTACATATATATATACATAGAAAACATATCAACATACTATCTTTATCTCAGAGTGTCTATGCAACTGAGAAACTTTACTGTGTAATTCACAAAATATTAGGAGGTCTCTGCTATCAATATTGCATTGAACACTGGTCTCCCCAATGAGATACCTTCATCAATAATTCTGTCAATTGATGAAATACATAATATGTATCACTATAGTTTAGAATCTTATCTATCATTGATCACACTCATGTTATGGTACCACAAGTGACAACGATTCTCTGAAATATGCAAAACTTGAGCCAAGATCATGGAACATATATATTCATAGTACGCTAGTAAATATGTACACTATATCTGCTAGTAAGCAGTGTGCCCTCTAAGCAAATTTGGAGCACCACTAAAACACAGCAATTTCTTGAGAACAACAACAATTTGAAGTTCCCCTATACTGTGTTGTGACTTACAAGAAAACCAGTTTTTCTGATTTTGACCCAATAATTTTGTTTTTTTTTATTTATAGGGCAAACTTCTAGCAAGTATGATTTTTTCCTAACCATAAAGAGCAGTTTCAAAATTCATTATAACCCATATTTACACATTTCTATATATATTTTCTATAGTTTAGGGAGTCCTACTTTTCATTAACATTTTAAAGGTATGTCCATTTTTTCTATAACAGACACACAAAATAAATAAATGAATGAATGAATGAATGAATAAATAAATAAATAAATAAATAAATAAATAAATAAATAAAATAAATAAATAAAATAAGAGAAATATTGAGAACATGTTATTGCATTTTGATTAAATCTTAGTTCTTACCTATTTCCGAAGCTTTTTCCACCAAACAAACCCTGAGATCAGTGCCTTTCTCTTCACATAACTGTTTGAGTCTTATAGCTGCTGATAACCCAGCTGGACCACCACCAACAATTACTACATCGGCCTCATCACCATACCGCTCCATATCAACATCTACAGACAAAGATATACATACTAAGTATTCACTGAAAGTTTTCAGTCATGGCTGGAGTCAGTACTATGACAGAACCCCATGACATACTTGGGGTATTTAAGTGATGCATGCTGACCAGAAACAATTCTTGGCCTAATTTATAGATTTTTTCTTTCATATTGAAATGAGAAATTGTGCCAAAAGTACTACAATTTTTGATGAATACCAGACTATAAGATTTCATTACCTTTCCATCTTTCATCACCTTCCCGTGGTACTATGCTATAATGGGTTGTAATTTTAGGTGTTGTAACATCACTGGATAACCATCTACTGGATGATCTAAGCAATGTATACACTATAAAATCAAAAACATAAGACAATCATTTTATCAATTTACATCAATGTTACATAGTGTATCCAGTAAATAAAAAACACAAAACAGTACAGTAGTTTATTTATGTACATTTGTATGTGTTTAATGTCTCTCTTACAAAAAAAACAACAACATCATACATGAACCAATTGATGTGCTGAGTTCCAACATAGACCCTCCACCCACAGAGAAGTGGAGTGTCTATGGTGGTGGTGGTGGTGGTGGTGGTGGTGGTGGTGGTGGAGGTGGTGGTGTTGGGTGGGTGGGTGGGTGGGGGTGGTCTATGGTTCAAACTACAAAAAAAAATGTACATGCACACATCTAGGTTTTTACCACATCTTGAAGACATAATACTGCTATATTGTCTTTCTGCTGTTACATTTTTTTTATGATTATAAATCTAATAATATGCCAAACAGATAACTTACAATAGTTTTCATTGCATATCTATTATCATGACTATCAGCAAAATTACATAGTATTTAAAAAATATTAAATAAAGTAATTCTTTATGTTGTTTGACCAAGAAAACTAAACTTTCTTTTCAAAATACAAACTTCTGAGAATTGTTCACATGCTGATTGCTTGTTCAAAATCCTGCAGATATAAATGATTGATATAATGTGACTACTGTATTGAAAGTAGTGACTATCTTATCAGTTAGCTTTAATTATGATGCCGGTCTTGTCTCCAGTATAAACATTTCAAGTAACTGATTTGAATTTAACAAACTCAATGCTATAAATTTAAAGGAATGTGAACAAAAAGAACAAAAATATAAAGAAATACACAGTCACAAACAATGATATTTCTCTTGAATTTTAGACATATGTTGGTAAATATTAAAAAAATATTTGGGTCTGCAAAATCCAAATCCGTAGTACTGTTTCAAGTATTAAACCTTCTCAAGGTATGTAAAATATTTGGGTTTGGTATAACTTAAAACTTAAAATTGAACAAATCCTGACATTAGCAAGAAAACCTGACTGGTGATATGTGGCTGTTGGGATGGTTATGTTTGTCCTTGACAATTTCCCCTCCACTACCTATTGTCTATGGTTTGTCTTCAGAGATTAATTATTCACACAGGTTAACCCTATTTGGTAAGGTCAAACGGTCAAACTGGGGTCAAAGTTCAGTCAATGATGTAGACAAGGTACGTACTAAAATCAAAATAGACAGTTACTCATTTAATGGAATTTGGAAGTCGTCAATGGCTCTTTTGAATGCTGTGAACAACTGAACTGAAAAAAAAATGTTTTTGTTGTCCTATTCATTTATTATTTGTGTATCTATTATTTTTTTTATTATAATCCTAAATATACCCATTAATTTTGTGACGTAACGCCAACTGGACTCCCAAGTTACGAGTTACAGCATTTGAGACAAACTACATGTATGTATGAATTAAAACCACGCATAATAACAATATTTATCAAATTATATTCATAAAATTGTGAATGATGCGATATAACATCATGGCTTCACATACATTCTTCTGCACAAAAACCCTAACTGAAACTTGTGTATGCGGGGAGGCTACTCTAGATATGTGATTGTGAGACATCGATGTGTACGTAAACGCACTGCCTATGTTCAACGTGGCTGGGGATCTCAAACCATACAAAACAGGTATTAATACTCTAAGACTGAGTTAATACGAAAATGATCAAATCAAAACAAATCAGTATCGAATGTAGGTTGTACTTCCATTATATTATACCTGGTATTACTTACCGGTTTTGCTCGGACGCTTTAGAATCGCCGCCATCGTACTTTTGAGTTTTGTAATGAACTTACGACAGTTACGTACCACTTGGGGGCAGTCATAAAAAGTCAAGATTCTCTTCCTCCTTTGGAAATGTATATCTGATATCTTTTCACAAAATGTCAGAAGACTCAAGCTGAGTTTTGTTTACAATACAGTGAGATTATTTTGTGAGAATATAGATGAACATTTTAAATATGGACCGTTTTACGACACAACTTACCCGGATGTCAACGTGTGTTACACAAACTACGTGCAGCGAGGTCACGTCAGTACGAATGGGGCAATATTGTACTGACTTTATCTGTTGGAAACAATTGTCTTGTAGTTCTGCGGGCACATTCTGATGTTAATAAATGAAAATGTCTATGTTAGGAAGTAGCATGGAAATGCCATCACTGATAAACTGACTTATGATTGTTGTCCGCAGTGGGCGTGGAAAGTGCAAAGTCGATCACCGTGCACCACTATCAGTGCACCATGAAGTCATCCATTCATTCAATCACCCTGTCATCATCATGTATCGACGTGTAAACAAATATTTCTCAAAGGGTGCTTCTAGCTAATATTTTAGTTTTACCAGGTCAAGTCGGGTTTTTAGTTCACTTCTTTTTTCCGTTTATTATTGGCCCAGTTTGATCTGTCTGAGACGTCATCCCAGATTTGATTATCGCTGTCATGGCAACTAGACCCTTGGGTACGTGAGGTCATGACGAGTTCATCATAACCTGGATTAGTAAGCCATTCGTCCAATCATGTGACACAAAAAGTCCAGTTTCTCATCAATATATTATCATGAAAATGACAACATTTCATATTGGAAATATATTGATTGTATGGTTTATTAATATTAACCAATATAATTTTATATGGTAATTTGCCCCAGCATAGACCGGTAATAGCATAACAGCTCCCCAGGTGCATAAATCCATACTGTGCACCAAGGTGTCTTCTCATTCTACCAGATACTATTTGTACATCTTGGTTGATTGGGAGGCAGCAGTGGTTAAAATCTTGTTGCTCATGGACTAAACGACCAATGTTATGATGGGGATCAAGGAGAAGTTGGTTTAGAACAAAAGAATGAACATCAAATTCAATCCGTGTGTCTCCACTGATAAAATAGCACTAATACAAGAAATAAGGATTGAATCATGTGCCTTTAAGCTACTCAGAAACAAAAGGCAGTGAATGTAGTTAGGGGAAAGATCATCATTACTTCATTGTTGTAAACCACACCCTCTTTTCAAGCACTGGACCAAGACCCATCACCTTAAAGAGGCTGTCCATAGTTAATATTTATTAGCATATTTGTGCTCTGGCTTGTGACAATACATTACTTGTGCATTATCAAACCCTTGTAAATCATTATCATTACTGTTTGCACATATCTATGGTTCAATGTGAGCAAAGGGTGTAAACTCCAGGTTGCAACATACAATGTCACAATGTTTTTGAGAGGTCAATACCAAGGCCTTCCACTGTAATGACAGAACTTGATAGATACAACACTAAAAATTTAATATTGACTTCTGAGATTCTTACTCACATTGCGTTAACAACCATCAATGTATTTTAGACAATGTACAGGAAGATAAAATTCAGAGACAAAATCATTTGTAATATACCAATTTATTTTTTCTTGGGTAATTTTACATGATACACTTCGTTTGGGAAAATTATCATACATAGTAATTTTCACTCCATATAATGAAATACAGATCAATCATTACAAAAGTTTGAGTTCATTGCTAAAAGGAAATTGCTGTTTAACTTTTTTTTTTATACAATGTTGTGTTTTATCTGGGGAGGGGTTAAATTGTGTACCCAAAACCACTGAAATATTATTGAAAGGAATCCAACACACGAGCAACTTTTTTGACACAACGTCATGTGTTGATGGTTTGATCATTTCATTATTTTGTGTCCCACATCATTGCTTCTATAGCAGTATAATTCTCAGGAAACATCTGTATTGTTCACATTATTATGCAAATTTCAAGATAATTAAGTGGATAATATGCATAGCCTTTGGTTTACTAAGATAGGTGCAAACTAAATATATTGTTCGTCAATGTGGTAGATCACACAAGTGGATGATAGTGGTTCTTCTATTGTTCCTCTTGTTCTGTGATCAAGATAGTGTAAACATTGGATACTAAAACAGTACACTGCAAGTTCATGAAACTCTGTCAATAAAACTCTGCAAGGCCTCCCTGTTGAGAGTATAATAAACCAACATCCATTCAATAGATTAAGTCATCACTGTTGTATCAACATGTTGGAACAATAGTTTTAGTTTGTGTCTATCCATAGACCCTCCAATGAAGTATGTATGAATCAAAATTGATCACAACATAGATTCTGAAAACTTTGTAAATGTGTGACTGTATAGCTCAAACTGAAGTACACACTTTGGACTGACTGACTGACCAACAGATGGACCCTTGACTGACCTAAAGCAAATACATTGAAACACTAACTAAGTGGTCTGCAGCAAGCATTGCCAAATATTGATACTGTAACATCTTACTACATTTATACACATATAACTTTTTGACTTCCTAGTAGTAACTAAAATCTAGGGTCTATCTTAGTAAACTGAAGGCTCAACTACCAGAGTAATATCACACATTCATATTAAAATATGTGCAAGTACTAATGTGTGTTTTGTGGAATCTGAAATTGTAGGACTTGCCTTCTAATAATGTCATCATTTCTTAAACATTTCCCAGACCTAATCAATGATCCGGTCAATTTATCAGCCTTTCATGTATGAACAATTTGTAGGGAGGGGAGGCAAACTACGTCAGTACATCCACATACATAAGGGTCTCAATTATCTACAAGGAGTGTCTTGAAAAATGACATCTTACATTTTTGAGGTTTTATAAAGTATATAAAGGCTATTACTCAAATGAAACGATCAATTTAATCAAAAATCAAAAGTGGGAAAATACATTGCAATATCTACATGCTGTTTTGTCTTCATGTTTAGCTATACAAATCTCCATAATAAGAAGTGTACAAAATAATTTCTTTACAAGGACGACGTGGTATTCAATACCATTGATGTGGTTTCACAGTAACTACATTAAATGATAAACCTAGTTCTTACAAACTGTATTTATCAGGAATTCTGTATAAAGACAAACAAAACAATTGGGTCAAAGAGTGATACAAATTACACGATTACAACAGACATACTTTTAGAAATAAAAATAAAAAACACTGAGTCTCACATTGGTTGAAAAAAAATCACTGCATACATGTCAAAGTGTGGCTGTTTAAGTTACAAGAAAACCTAGTCATTGCGATTATTTAACACGGATGTTGGAAATATTCAACTTTAATCTAGTCGACTTGACTGAAACATTTTCTGCTGTGATTATATTAACAATCCCCCATTTGTGCGGAGAAATAAAGTTTCCATAGCAACAAATTTTTTTTAGTCTCCTAGAATGTCACACAGGGTTGGCATTCAATAAAGTCACAATCTATTTTGCCAAAACTGAATCCTCAAATAATCCAATATATGTAATGACATGACTGGCCATGTTTCTAGTTCACAAACTTATTTGAACACACCATACAGAAAACGTCTGTTAGAGGGCAGCACACTGATTGGAGTAATACCGGTAGGACTCGTACCACTACATTCAGTGAAAATGTCAAACATTTCAATGTCTACTTCTACAAATAAAGTAAAATTGAAAAAAAAAACTGCAATCTGAATTGCTTACTACTTTTCAATACTATTAAGAAAATTCTCTGTAATTTAATCACACATTACTTGGATCACAGACCCTCCACCAACGTTGGTGGAGGAGGGGCTATGCTTGGATCTAGATTGGCCAAAATAGAAGGCACTTGGGTATCTCTCACTACGCACTACAGTCGTATTACAAGCTTTGAAAACAGTAATTATTGGGAAGCAAACTGATATATAATATTTTTTACAACCTTTTGCACTGCATGCTTTAATTTTTTATCAGATCTCAAAAGTCCAGGTAAGGATTTTTGGTCACTAGTTTGAGTTGTCAACAATAAACCAATCTACTTCCTTTAACATGTAACCATATTCACCTAAAACTATCGTTATCTCAAAAAATCACTTAATTCTTGGGCTCTAAAGTGACTCGTATCTTTCTACAGTTTACACTATATCTGTGACAAACATTCAGGTACAGGATGAAATCTTTGAACTGCTGATATTACCAAAATAACATAACTGACAAAACAGAAAAAGAGTTTACATTGCTTTTTTTTCCTAAATAAATCTGTAAAGTGAAATAGTTTCAATACTATACAAGAAATTCTTCCTACTTCAACTGTGTCTTTGTCTTTGTTCATGTAAGTTGATGTTGACAATCAGTAGCAAGTGTAGCTTCCTTGATATCAAGTTAGTTTCAATGTACATGTCAGGAACTATTACCACATGAATGTCAACACAGGGGGTGATGTGAAGCTCTTACAAGGTTACCACTGATTGGCAAAACATACATATACTTTATCACTCATTAACAATACAGCCAACTGATGTACTTGCCTTCTTAGTTTTCTAAACCAATCAGAATGAACCTTATGAAGTACTTCATATTATTGGTTACACACACCCAACTAACAGGCAGTATAGATGGTTCAAGACAAGCTGTAACTTGGAGAGTATATACTTTAGGCCAGTCATTTTCCTTTAAATAATCAACATTGTCAGCGCAAACAAAGTTAACTTTTTTAAAAACTGCTTTACCTGAAGTTTGCTTTCAGTCACAAAATATTAATATTTGATAATCATGTACTGAGCATCTTTTTACATTTTTAATGTTGGCAGGAGTTTTTAATTCAGTTTTAGTGTTAAAGGTCAACCAGTCATTTTGAATACACATTTGTCATACCATACATGCCAACAGTCTGTAAATTTCTTCACTCACAATGGAGAGTTTACTTTTGCAGTGAAAAACAATCTTCAACAATTTGTTACCAGATTTCATTTTCCCAGTGTTTCTACATTCAAAGCAAACTACATTTTTGGGAACAGTTTGAAATTCAGAGATATTCTACAACTTTTGAAATATGTATGAATCAACACTGATCACAACATAGATTCTGAAAACTTTGAAAATGTGTGACTGGACAGCTCAAACTGAAGTACACACTTTGGACTGACTGACCAACAGATGGTCCCTTGACTGACCTAAAGCAAATACATAGAAACACTAACTAAGCGGTCTGCAGCAAGCATTGCCAAAATATTGATACTGTTATATCTTTATACTACATTTATACACTTATAACTTTTTGACTTTCTAGTAGTAACTAAAATCTCACTATCTGACGACGTTATGCTCACAACTACAAATTTACAAATAGTATAAAGACATACTGTAGTTAGAGTAGACACCAAAATATTTGTACTCTTGGCAGTAGAAAGAGACTTTAAAAAAAAGTGTAAATTATCATAATCTATACATTAGCCTGTTGTCAGGTAAATCAAATTGGAAAGTAGATCTTCCAAGTTGTCTTTCTATATATACTAGTATATGGATGTTGACATGATGAACCTATTTTCATTAGGAAACAATTATTGTAGTAACTACACTTCACTAGATATTATTTATACTCCCCCTTGTCACACATTCGCACCTGCATTCAGTAAATTTAGGAAACCTCTTTATGGATAAAATTCAGTACATTACATTGAATAAATGAGGACTTTTCAAAAGAAATTAAACAAAAAGTTATTAGGCCAAATAAAAAAATAGCATGTTTCAGATAACCAGACCGAGCTTAGTTTCAGCTCCCCAACCCTAAACATTTTTTTTTTGCATGCAAAAAAGGTACAATGGTAATTACTTCTATGTACACCATCATGCCTTTGTCTCATCTGTGGTTACTTTTTTTTCTAAAAATTCATATTCCAGAGAGAAACCCGGTCTTTTTAAACTACAACAGTAGAGTCTGGGGTCATGGGGTCAAAGCAATTTTTAAAATATAAAGTAAAATAAAATAAAATTCCGACCTACCTACCCCCTAAGTCTTGTTATCGGAAACAAACATTGCTATTTTTATTTTGCCTTATCAAAGCAGAATCATCAAAGAAATCCAACATTTTTCATGGAGCTTTAAATATGACTCTGGATATGTATGTATGCACACCGTGTCATCTGAAATACACTATTCAACTACCCATCACCAGTAACGGTGGTTCATTTGTTTTTCCCTATACGTTTACCCCAAAAGGCTTTGTACAATATTCAGCTATTAGCTACTTATTTTACATACAATTATTCTACTTTTACAAAAAAACAATGTATAAAACTGGGATAGTTTGGTGTGGTAGGATTGAAGTCCATCTTCTGGTTGGCTATGCAAATCTGTCAGTCTGTGATGGACTAGGGGCATCTTCCTCCATTCCTGTATTAATTGCACCTATCAAAAGATAAGAGAAAAGATGTGAGATTATAGACTTGTTATACACTCTATGAGTATTTTAGGACAGGTAATTATGCCAGTACATTTCATACTTTCATACAGAATTATCAATTACTAAAATATAGATTGGTCTTTTTTGCAATCATGCACTTGACATGTTTTCATACTTTGTATGACAGAAATGATTACTACAACCCATGAAAAAAACACCAGTGTGTTTGTTTGCTTGACTGAAGTGAGCTAGGGAAAGACTTCGTGCAAAGACAGATAAAAACAACAATACAACTGGTACAAAATCAACACAGGGTACCTTTGATGTAGGTTTGGGTGATGTTTTGACCAGTTTGTCTATATCTGTGTAAGTCATAATGTAACAGTAACAGATGTACTCAATGTTATAACGTGTAGTGTTTTATTAGTAAACAGAGTCATGGGATCTGGACGACTCTAGTGTTTACGCTTTGATAAGTTATCCACACTAATTACATTGTATGTCATTACATGAATCTTGTCTCATTCCTGCTTACAACAAGCAAGCAAATGCACCAGTGTTTTTTGCGCAGATTGTAGTTGTTGGTTTCTAGTACATTGATATAATTATACACAAGAAATCAAGTATGACTGGTTGGCTTTATAAGGTTAAAGAGATCAGTGTATGGTACAAACAATGGCAATGTCTAGTTACATACACCTGTGACACCACAACATCATGTCTGAGAACAAAGTAACTTTGTGTCCTATAAAAACATCTCCACTTTAAGTACCTATAACTACCCTACGCTATGCTACATTACCTACTTACCTACCTACATACACATCCTAACATGCACACACATGTACATGTACATGTACACACACACACACACACACACACACCCGAACATGCACACATGTACATGTGTATGCACAAGCATACACACCCACATCAACATGTACACACATACACACACCGTATCATGCACACATGTACACATACACACAGTGACACAGACCCATACACTCGTACCCATTCTAAAAAAAGCCATCATCTGACTTTTTAAAGGGATCACTTTAGTTTAAAGTTACTTTATAATACTTCTACTTTTATGACAAGAAAAATAAATTTGCCTGCCAATAAAAATAATGACACCAATAGAGAAACAGAACGAAGTGTGATAAATTGTCTAATTTGATAAATTATAATATTTCCCCTTCATTACATTTGCACGTTTAGGAATACACTGGTGTGCAACTATTAAAAATGTGCAGGGGAAAAAGATGAGTTGGACTACAGTGAAATTTCTATTTCCAACATAGCCTTTGATTAGTGTAAACACCATTCATATGAAAATATTCTATAGGTTTCCTATGTGGAATAAGTTTTAGAGTAATTCAATAAAAAGAATATCCGATTATATTTTGGCACCTTTTCTGTACAGGAGTTGTACCATATGAAATCAAAGATACAAAAATGGTATAGAAGTGTTATAGGAATTGAAAGGGGAAAAGGCACCTTGTGAATTTACTGTGTTTAATAAGAACTAGGATGTGAAATGAGATCAAATGTGTTGATTTTAGTCACTTTCACTTATCCAGTACAGAGCTGACATCGATCAGAACTTAGGCGCAAGTGATGTACAGGTCTTGGTAGGGAACTTCCATAGGACATACTGCTTGTATTGTTATATATTCAACAATAGAAACAGTCAACACCAGAAGTTCCCCGACAAGGCCTTCATGTCACTTCTATCTCAAAACCACCAAACAATGTCTACGCTTCCATGTACTGGTGGTAAGTTCTAATCAATGCTGGCTCAAAGTCGACAACTGAAAGTTCAGACCACCAAGTGGTTTGAGGTGAAAGTAAATGAAAGCAATGCATTTCATCCAAGTTTAGACTGTAAGATACGTCATGATGTTACTCCCTCACTGGCCTCCGATGTGTGAGGGCGCCCCGTCATGGCGCACCTTACAGACTAATCCAAGTTAAACAGTGTGAATTCATGAGGTATCCTTTCCCTTTAATATATACTACAAGTCTTTTTCCGAGTCCAAGAGGAATTAAGTCTACAGCAGATTACAGCAGGGTACACTACATATGTAAGAAAGTGCACACAGAGAAGCAAGCGTGTCTATTACACTACAGACAATATTTATGATGCTACACAGTGAAAGCCAAAGGAACAGAAGACTGAACAACAAGTCACTGGTGGTGAAATGTACTGAGTCAACCTCTCCACCCCATGTTAAAACACCATATAGAGAACAATCCTATTGTTTTCATTGATGAGATCGGTTCATTTCAGTGAGAGGGGTATTTCAGCAGTGTGCTATTACTTCTGACGTGATTGGTATTGCCTATACAGAATGATCTGTTACATGGTAGTTATCAATGTTGACACAGATTACAATGGAGAAACACACGTAAAATCTAATACATATTGATTCAGATGTATCTTAAATTGGGCGTTGATGGAGCCATTCCAACTAGCCCAATATAGTGAACTTATTTCAACATATACGCTTTATATTACACTTTAAAAATACAACTAAGTACAGGAAACCAGTCTTAACTTTGCTATTAAAGTTATCAGAATATTCAGAGAGCTGGATGATGATTGACATGCTTTTAGAGTGCTCTATCTGGTGTGTATAAAATGGCAACATGAACATAATGACACTGCAAGCACCACTACCATTAGAAACTATGAGGGGAAGTCAAATGCTGTGTTTGCAGTTACTGGTGGATGCACACTGTGGATGGAGTACTTCAGTGATGAATCATGACACAGATCAAAGTTAGCACACGCGTAATAGTTGCTATGGTGACCATAAAGTTAGCTAAAGGTGATGATGACATGCGGTGCAAAGTACCACTTTTGTTACTGTTTACTTCAATGATATGGTAAAGAATGAAACACTGCATTCAACAATATGAGACAACATATATATTTGGTGTGCCTTTATCATTACATCACTATGATGGATGGACCATGGTTGACTTGGAAATGAGTGACAATGCAATGAGAGATACCCACAACTCAATGTGCTCAGGCAAGGTCAATGAACTTTTTCCTAGATCAGAAGAGATGATTACTGTCATGTGACTTGTTGTCAGGTTCAACTTCTGTTCCCATGGTGACTGTTGTGAAGCCATCTGCTTGCTCTGTGTGATTTTCGGTTGGATTATCATGAGGGGTATACTGAGCCGTTACATCACCTCTCCCTGTGTGGAGATAAAAATTAACAAAGACTTTGTTTTTCAATACCCATGTGCTTACTCCTACATGTATCTCTTCCAAAATACAGATAGCTCTATGCATAGACCCTCCACCAATGTTGGTGGAAGGTCTAAGTATGTACATAGCGATGCACACACAACACTTATTTTCCATGATACACTATTACAGTGACTTCCCTAGGAACTCGTGAAGTTTGATTACACCAATTTTGTTAACTGTTTCTTGTACTGCCATGCATCTGGCAGACACAATGACAAGTTTTACTGTCCTTATTTTCTCTAATCTGGGGTGTCCTCACGCAATAGTCTTTATCAAATGCCTGAAAAGTTAGTGACCGGAATATGACATATTGAGAGCAAAGAAAGTTGGTATGACATACAACCAGTGAAAGGTGAGCAGTTACAAATGGAACTTGTTACAAACAGGGAAAATAAATAAATTGATTAATAACACTTTGGTCTTTGCACAGCTAGCTGGAAGTACAGTGACTTGTTTTGGTGTGATATAACTTGATAATTTGTTTGTGAATGTCAGCTATTATATAAATCGGCCATGAAACTGTTCTTATCAAACCATGATATGTAATAAAAGTCTCCAACATGCAGTGCACAGTGCAAAGTGTTATGAATCCATTTTATTTATTGTTTGTAACTGCTTGCCTGTCACTGGTTGTAACAGAAATATATATTAGTACCAGGAAAATAATAATTTCAGTGTTTATAACAAGGTACAGTCTATTGTTGTGTGGGGACAGTGACTACTGTAGTGTTCTATCGTTATCAAAAAAAATTTGTTTGAAAAAAATAACACAACAATCTAAATCAGTGTGCACCAAAAAAGAAATAACCTTTCCAAATAAATAACTTTTTGGGGGTATTATCTACAATCAAACTTAAATATATGAAAAAACTCATTATCAAGAAAAGATATACTCAGAAATATTAGTATAAAAGAGAAAACAAGAGGAAAGACTTCACATGGGAAAGTTGTCAGCAGTGATTGATGGGGATGAAAAGAAGAGAAAAAAAATTCTTTTGCCTGTCTTTCTGTGAGTCCTTCCTACCTGTGTTATTGATATCAATTTTTATACTGTCTTCGTTGTTAGTGGTATCACTCTCCATACCTTCTTCAGCCCATCTTTGTCTCTCTGCCAGCAGGTGATCCGAATCTTCACTCTCTGTTCTTGTGGGGAAGCTCCGGCCATCTCCTTTGCTGTAAATATAAAATGATGATGAGTGGTTTGAATGAGTACATATAAACATATATAAATCCATTGATGTTACTTGACAAAATAACTATTTTTTGTCAGTAATTTCCCAAGCTGCCAAGCAACAATTACTGTGTTAAATGCATTGATCTGCATACACTGTGTAGACCTCTCAGAATCTGCCACTTGAGTGCTCTTTAAGATTATAGGGTTAAAACTTGTAACAATGTTACTGCAGTTTCCATTTTCTGTTTAGGAAAACACAAATGACGAGTTGAAATTCTCGGAATCAAGCATTCTCCGTCACCGCTAATCTACAATAACAAAACAAATCTATTAGTACGGGGTTCATGCATTAAAGCTGCTGGTAGGTGTCAATCTGTGTGAAGGGCATGCAGGTGACAAAGACTTTAATGCATTTAAAAGTCAGTAAACTGAAGCCATCACCATACACCTATAGTACAATAAACAAATATTAATTATCACCGTGACTATAGCTCACCAGTATAAACCCTATATAGAAACAGATGCATTATACAGTTAGTTAGATGACTTCCTAACCTGTCCGTGTCCGTGGGAAATGTTATACAATAGCTGAGAGCACATTCTGGTTGTAACATTGCCCTGTCTTCTGGTAGTGTTGTTAGTTGTTGTCTTGGTACATTGGCTAGTAGATAATCAGTGTCTGTAGGTATTCTCACCTGGTACACCACACCATCACCTTGACTGTAATGGGTTAACCAGATATTCAGCATGCATGAAGACTATGAGAACAAGCTGAATATGAGCAGGGTTCATACACTTTTAAGAGACACCTACCAGTGGCAGAAAGTGAGCGAAATCTGACAACATTTCTCAGACTTTTTTACCAAGGTTCCCAAACAAAAGTAAAATATAGCATATGAGAAATTATGCCAGATTTACATGATTTTCTCCCTTTTCTGTTACGAGGTTGCCAAACCTTAGCAGAAATACCGCTGGTACATTACCGTAGTACTTCCAAGAATGGTTTAGACAAACTTGTGTCATTTTTAGGGATGTTTTGCAGAGCACCAGGCCAGAAGATCAAAATTTGACTTGTCATGATGTTTTGGTGTTTTACAATTTTGGTGTTTTACATTTACAAATGTACTGCTCACCCTGTAGATTCATTTTCCACAAATTTAATAAAATTTTCCGGGAGTGTATAAACCCTGATGATGTCACTTTGCCAAGGAATATTGGCATGTAGCAATGGCACTTATTGTGCACAGGATGCTACACATACCCGAGACAATACCACCTACCACTATTAGCTAACCATGCAGTTATATGTGTATATGACAGAGGGCATCCACCTACATTGTTCCACTGACCATAACATTGGTGTAACAATTCTAATCTCACAAGACCCAGGTATCTCAGTGTTTTATTTCTTATATAAATCTCTCCGACACCTGGAAGGCATTCAGAAATTAGGCCACCCTCCGAATCAATACTTTTATTGGATATTCATACTAAACCCAGAGATACTTGGCCCTTTTCTTTTCTATCACACATATCTTTTGACCATAACTGGAGGTGTGAGCAACATGTGTAAACTGACTGATACCAAACATTTATTTCATTGACTCTTGACACAACAGCTGATATTGTTATAAAGGTGGCCATCCATACTTAATTCTATGTTTGTCGTCATAACACGTTAAAAATGATGGGTTGGTCGGTTAGTTAAAAAAACTACAAAAAGTAAGTGTATGAGTACCTGTTGGTGATACTTTCATTTCGTAACTGAGCTTTCAAAGTCTGGATGACATACATATGACAATAAAAGTCAGAGGGAAAATTTGAACCATGCTTTTTATGGAACTTCCCGAATTTCAGCAATAAGCAATAATTTTCGCTCAGATACACACCCTTGACTTTGTGATTTTTTTTCTAATAATCCTGTCATAGAGGAAGTAATCTTATTTAAGAATGAAGAAATATCGGGTTGGTTGGATCAAGAAAAGTACAGAATTAAGAAAGGCTGCCCAAAGGCAAACAGAGAGTTTCTCCTGGATATAAGACTTTAAACTTCCTGTAAATGTACTTAACAAAACATTACACTAAACATGCATTGGGGGAAAAGATGAGTTTATCAACGTTTCCTTTATTCTGCTGTCCTGCAATAAAAGAGCTAGCTTTTGTTATGGAAATTGTTTGGATGTTGTGTTTATACTGATCCAGGACTCTCCTTGAATAGAGGATGGTATTTCAACTCTTTTGATATGTACTGAGAAAAGACTGTGTTAATATTTGCCAAAAAAAAAAAAAAAAAAAAAAAATAACAAGAAATTTTTCTGATGTTCTCCTTTCATTCACAGCACATGAATAGTACCAACACCAACTATTACACTTATTGATTGTAGAACAAGTGTCACATGATACAAATCACCTTATTGTAAGGGAGTCATACCCTATTCATACCCGAAACCTCACCCCAACCCTAACTCTGTATAGCCTGAACACACCATGTCACTATTGTATAGTTCATTCCTTTGTTGTGAAACCAACATTACCTACAGTTCTAAATCTGTTCAAAAGATGTAACAAAGTCCTTAAGATATCTTCCTTTGTGTGTGTTTAGATTCATGCAAGTTTTAGGTTTTCATATATGTCACTGTGAACGAAACAACATATATTATGTACAAGTAGTTTCCAAGACAACAGGGTTAAAGTTCATATCTCACCTTGTAGTCAGTGGAAACAACCACATTCTAGTGTTATCACCGAACACTTCTTTGATATTATCTGTTTTGGTGCCAAGGCTGAAACCATCTTTGTCTGGACCTGTGCGAAACACTGGCGTTCTAAAGGACTCTGTGAAATAATAAGTATATAATTTTAGGACCAAAATTAAACACCAATACATCAACACAAAACAACTCCAACTGTTAAACATACCTTGAACTGTTAAAGTGGCCATATGGATGAGAATTTGGTATTTATTTTGGATTTTTATTTGATAAAACAGCTTCACTATGTTTTTCTACTTGAAAAAATAATGTGAAATAACATATACCAAGTCTATGTTCACAACTCAATAAACGGCAAAACATTAAACAATGTGTAAAATGTTTGTTATTGTACGTACAATAACAAACTTTTTGCACTTTTTGCATCTTTTTGCAATGTATTGAGTTATGAACATGGACTTGATATATGTTATTTCACATTATTTTTTCAAGTAGAAAAACTTAGTGAAGCTGTTTTATCAAATAAAAATCCAAAATAAATACCAAATTCTCATCCATATGGCCACTTTAATCACTTGTACAACCTAGTTATGATTTGGTAGGGCTCAATCACAGAAGATCGTTAGCATTGCATGAAACATGAAGTAACTCACCTAGGGTAGTTTTGTTCACCGAAACCAGGTATAAATGGTAACCTAACAGTGACAGTAAACTGAGGGCAAACATAGCTGCCGCAAAGAAGAGGAACAATATGTGAAACTTGCCGGCTGATTTACCCAGTGAGTTCTGAAACACATAATAAAAACATTCAAGCTGTGTTAGTACTTCTGCACTGTACAAACAAAGGAAAGAATGAAGGATTGACAGAATTCACATCACTAAGTTATACTTTATTATTTGTCAGATGACCAATGTACAGTTTTTCTGATGAAGATAATTAGTCTGGTACATACAACTAAAACATCGAGGGCTTGCTGAACGACTCTGCATATCATGCACATTTTATGTTCCCTAAGAACAATTTAGATAGATAAGAAACAGGTTTCCCACAGACTACTCAATACAAATATAAACAACATCATCCGACCCCTACTAATACACAGACACACACATCATCCTTGGAACAAACAAGCTATCGAAAGTCATCACATTGCAGGCTCAGATTTTGACACATACAAGCGTATTGATTCAAAGTTACAGGTGATATGTGTGTGCCCTTACAGTGCCTGCTTGTTGGCAGGAGTGTGGTGTTGTTTATATTTGTAATGAGTGGTCTGTGGGAAGCCTGTTTGTTATCTAACTAAATTGTTCTCGGGGAACATAAAATGTGTATGATATGCAGTCGTTCGACGATCCCTCGATGTTTTAGTTGTATCCCTTTCTAAGAAAACAAAACTGAGCTGAATGATATTGGCGAATGACTACCGACATACTAACATGTCATTGGCTATCAAATATCATATTTTGCAGGACATAAGGGGTATACACAAAATCATACTTACACTCCAGAACTGTACAAAATACTGTGCAGCAGTGCAAGCCACATAAAGACAATACACCAGGGCATACAATAGGAAGAGGATAAAGAATTTATAATTGCTGTAGCCCACACAGTTGTTAACCCACGGACAGTGGTGATCCATCTTTAGCACACATCTGTTGACAGACAGGATATTTACATGTATTCAATTGGGTTGTGTATCATTTTAATGGTGCACTAGCTGTAACCATACACCCTATGGGTCTATGCTGTAACTGCTATTATTTTTCAATATGGCAACAAACAAATTAATATATTTATAGAAAATTATTAAAGTATCCATAATTCGATACTGTACATGTTCATTTAATGTTTATTTTATCCGTACATAGTACAGTAACAGGTTGATATCTTTATATTTATTTATTATCAATCTTTCATATACAGACACCATTTCAGTGCATTAGCACTGTTCTCCCAATGGAACCTGTTGCAAGATTACGTACACAGAAGAAAAAAAAAGAAAAAAAAAGGACACCCCAGGACAAAAAGTTACACGCGCACAGTGTACTTTAAAAGATATCCATCCACATTACCAGACTACATTCTTGATCGTGTTATGGATGCTGATTTTAGAGTGCAAACCCAATAATCAATTGTGTGGATTTATTGACCCATTATAGTGTACAGCACTACATAAAGTAGTTCAATACTATTCAAGGTGTACAATATTATGAGTAAGCCATTACATCTAACAAAACAGTTTCAAAAAAAAAAAAATGTTCAAGTTGCAGGTAGAGCAGTAACTTGAACATGTGTGTAAACTATCAGGTATAAGACTTAACTGTAAATGGGGAATTGGTAGACACAGTTTTACTGCTACTGACACAAATAAGTGCTCCAAATTTCAAACACAATTTTCCATTCAAGTACAGACGTCAGAAGGTAATCAAACTTACTGTACCAAGTCACAACATACACAAAATGGAGCCTGAATTAGTGGAGTGTTTATTTAAACATTTTCACAGCAATATCTTTACGTAGATGAAATAAAAACTTACGATTGACACACTGAGCAATGGTGACATCTGTCTGGCTTGATGGCTTTACAAATATCACAGTATCTTATTCCTGTATACAAAAGACAACACATCAAAATGGTATCAAATGTCATATTTAATATATAAATCTACTATTTTAATTCCATATATTTTCATCAATATCACATAGTGTACATACATTTGTTGCTTATGATGAAAATACCAATTCTCAATACCTGCAATAGCATTTTACCTCATGCTAGAGGGTCAAAATAGAACGAGAAGGATGACTTATTCTTAAGCGTGCCTATAGTAATGCATATGAAGTGCATGGAGCAGAAGTTATGGTGTCAACCAAGAAATCGAACGTTCATTATTTTTGTGATGCACCTAGGCAGTAATATTCTATTTCAGGTACCAAGAATTGGATCGCATTTTGTGAGAATCATATGGGATGACTTGATGGACACCTACCTGTATAAAATAACTAGTTGTGCATTATCATGGCTGTATTATCAACGTGTAAGTTAAGAATAACTTGTCTTTGTGACATGAAAGGATCGTGATATTGCTCTCTGAATAAAATAAGAGTCTGTTTAGACAGTCAAATTGATGTGCTGAAAACGGTCAAACCTGTAAATTAGTTTCAAGCAGAAAGCCTTACTGTCCGTTTTTACTTCTAAGGGTACAATGTATATTACACATTGAAGGGCACACATAGTTTGAAAGGTCCAGTCATTGCTCCGCTTATGTAACCATTCACTACCTCACTACCCACGTGGTTGAGCATATTACATAAGCAGAAACAAGGACTTGATCTTTCAGGCTAGCACACATGCCTCTCTTTCAAGACTGAAATACAGAAAATTTTGTAAATAATTTTGTCAATTGTAACTTTTGGTGAAGAAGACGAATAATTACATTCCACACAGTAAGAGCAATGCAACTCAAGTACTGGATAAAATGCTAAAGCTCACCTCCTGCAAGTGTTCTGGTACAAACTGGTAAATTCTTTGCTATACGTTTTAATATTTCATCCTGTCGGTCTCCTCTCTCTTCATTTTCTAAGGCTTCCAAATCTGGCTTTGATAAATAAAACTGCAAAGACAAATGACTCATTCAGATTCAGAGTCTAAATATAAATATCATATTGCCAAATGCTTGTAGTACAAATTTTGGATTGGAAACTCAAGTCTTCACACATCACAATAGAACTGTCAAAAACTGCTGGGTGATGACATTTCATCAGTTGAAAGGTATGAAATAAATGCATGAATGGAATTTCCCCATTCATTGTTCCATCCGTTTCTTTTGATCATCTATTTTTTTTCTCCTTTTCTCTTGACATGTGAAGTCTGCCCAACATTTAGATCTAGACATTCAATCGAGTGTGACTATGATTCTGACCATGCTGACAGGTATCTCCATTATTCTCAATGTAAATGAAATTTTTCCTAAAATGTGGGGGAAATTCTAACATTTCGAATTGGATCCTGGGTCTGATACTAGCATCTACCCTTGGTACATGTTGGTGGACAGAACATATTCAAGCTGTGGACAATGGAACCAACTTCATTCTTTGCCAGTAGTCATTCTTAACCTAACCCTGGTCAGTACTCTGGTGATTTTCTTCATGTTCACAAAATATTGTGAATAAGGTATTACTTACTGTTGTAAAATATTTTACAAGATACCTGTCACTATACTAAATATGACTTCTATTGATATACTTACTTCTTTTGGAATTACACCAATAGGTTCAAAAATTGCTCTGCCATAGGACCATAAGAACATCACCAGGAAGAAGTGATAAAATATTATATACAAAACTGAAAAATAAAACAAAAGAACTATGTTAGTTCAGTGTAAGAATTGTGGCATCAATCAATCAAACTATATTTGATAGCATTCTGGATTAAAAATTATTCATTTGAAAATTTCTGAAAATACACATCGTCATTGTTACTTTATTTGAGGGGTTTGTGTGTGTGTGTGTGTGTGTGTGTGTGTGTGTGTGTGTGTGTGTGAAAAATCAGTTTTACCTGATACCTTTCCAACAAAATGTACAAACAAATCTTAACTTACTGATCTTTTGCAAAAATTTAGTAAATCTGAATTGCATTTTGACTCTAATAAGTACTGTAGTTGACATTTTACAAGCGCACACACACACACACACACACACACACACACACACACACACACACACACACACACACACACACACACACACACACACACACACACACACACACACACACACACACACACACACACACACACACACAAAGCAGTTACCAAACTGTATATACATGTACCAAGGCTACTGTTCTGTGATTTCAAGAAGTCACACCCTATTTGCAAACAAACTAGAGACTATTAAATCATTTAATGGTACATGTATATGGCAGCAATGAATGATCTAAGATTACATCAATTCAAATATTATCTTTTACTTAATTATGAAATGAAGTCAAATTTGTAGTAATTATCACTAGCAGGAGATCATACCATAATTTGCTTGAAGTAATTATCACCAGCAGGAGATCAAAACATTATTTGCTTGAAAATGGTAACAGTAAACTATCATAATAGTGTACTGAAGTATACAGGCTGAATGTATGAATTCAGGAAACAAGCGACACAATGAAAGTTGTTTTGATTGCCTTTTGTCATAAAAAACTATCCATTATGATCAGTGTTAAATGGAAAATATATAGTTACATAATGTAAGAATGTTGAATGGTAGCCCTGTAATAAATGCTTTATTGTACTTTTTAAGCGTTCAGTGTTGCCACTGAAGTAGAATAGAATGTTGCAAGTATGATATAAAATCCTCCTTCAACACTTTTATAAAGCAAATAACAGAAGCATTATTGAGGTAAGAGAAATTAGAGACAAGGTGTTGTGTGTGTGTGTGTGTGTGTGTGTGTGTGTGTGTGTGTGTGTGTGTGTGTGTGCATGTGGTGGGTAAAGATGATACAATTTTTCATACATTCTGTACTGAATAGCTTTATAACCAGCATACACACAATCTTACCTTTTTCTATAATACTATCAACAGTCACTGAAATAAAAGAAAAAACAATCAAATATCAAAAACTGGTAATGTGATTTTTTCATTTCAAACTGAAAGCACTTATAGTATCCTTACCATATTTTATATTTCACTCTTGTTTACAATTTGTTATTTTGTGACTAAAAGGTGTTTCAACTACTGAAAGTTAAAGTCTATATATAATGCACACATACTCAATGCATAGAGAATTTTAGGAACTAAACTGTACTATTACACTGTGTTTGAACACCATATTAGTCTGTTACATCTGGCTATATATACATGTATTTATATGGTGCTTTTAACAAGAAAGGGGAAGCAGTCTGGTTTCTCTTACAAATAAAAACTGTTGCTGCAATTATGATGCATGAAAGCTGGAACAGTGTGAAAATATGTAAACACTAAGTAGAGTTTACAATCACCATGTCACAAGTGATGGGGGGAGGGGGGGAGGGGGTTTCCAGGACAAAATCTTAACTTACATGTACATGTACATTGTATACAAAAGGCACTGTGATATACTAGTATTCAATGACATGTAAATAAATGACTGGTGTTTGCTATCAAACAGGTTTTCTCTTCTCATTTTCTGTAATATGTGTAACATTTACTTGTATATTAGAAGACAAGTGTAAAGTATAAACCTTGTGATCGACATCAGTATACGAATAATCTACAAAAGTGTAGGTGCCGTCAATTAGATGCTTTGTTTGCCATCTGCATATCACCCACAACTTCAAGCTGAAATTGTGACTTATAAGACGTGTGACTTGACAAGCGTTCACTTTACTAGGCACTGGAATTGATGAATATGTAGCTAATAACATTTGTAATGGCTCTGAAGTGGACATCTTTCACTCACTAACCAAACAGCTTGCTTCACAAATGGGGCCATTGTGAATGAACACTGACAAATTACATGTACCTATCATCATCATCATTATTATTATGTATGGTTTGTAGCCTAAGTAAAATATATTATTTCTACTCAGTAAGTTGATATAGCTTTTAGTTATAGTTTTATTGTAAATGACCTAATACTGCCATTTACCAGAGTTCAATAGTTCAAACATACTATTTCAGGTTCCCCACCATGAATGCCTACATGTACATGTATAGGATGTCCAGTTAACATTTTCCACTGTCTTACTAGGGCAATTGGGCCCATATTCACATAGATTCCAGACTAAGTCAATTCTGAGATTGTCCCATACACTATGATACAGGAATCTTGACTTATGTCGTCTGTAAGCAAGACTAGTCTATTGTGTCCAAGAGTCAGAAAAATATGACGTAGCTTGAAACACTTGCAACAGTTTACATTTTGTATTTCTTGATGGCAGTAGTCTATCTACCTGACACAATGACAGTGCATGTGGCCTGTTTGGAGTAAACTGAGTTTTCTGATTCTACCTTGATGTCTAAATCTCTTATTCAGTAATCTTAAACAAGTTATGTGTCAATCTATCAAAATAAGAGCAAGCATGGATGCATAGTATTACTATTAGTGATACATCCATGGTCTGACTGAAGTGACAAACCAAACAAAATAAATAGTTTCACAATCACACCAAGTTATTTACAGGCTGTCTGGTGTAAGTTGTTACTCTTATCATGCAATAAAACTACGCGTCGTTTTATTTATTTTTCTGTTTTTTCACACTTTGCATACGTCAACTGCTGGACAAATAAGGATACATAGAGTTGTGAACACAGCTTGTATGGTGATGAATAAAAACGGAGGTAATAACTAATTTGGTCATTTCCTGCGCGGACTTTAAATATAGCCATTTATTTGATTGATGAAACCGAACAGTGTACTGATTGTTTGCATACATGTTCATAGATACATGACGTACATAAAAGCAGGTAAACCCTACCTCAAAACGTCACAACTCTCTCGAAAATACGATGAAAGTATACTTACTAAAACAAAGTTGTATGACATACGCATAATATGACCAGGCAACTATTGCCGCTATGAACAGTACCGGCACCCATTTGAACACCTTCGCACAGCAACAAAGTATCCCAGCCATTTTCTTTTTCAGTATTTTGCACCAAACCCATCACTTCCTTCTACGTCATCAGAACATGTTCTTTACAGAGCGCCCTCTTCTGGTCAAAGGTTGCACTCAGATGAAATATCCAAAGACGAGCATGTGATTTTCACTAATACGGTACAAAAACATAGCTAAATAACCATTCTACCAAAATGAAAATATATAAATAGGGATATTATATTGCTATGGCTTTAGGTCAAGCGGCTAAACACGTTATACGACGTTTTGTGACGTCATTGAATTTGCGTTCTTTCACCCGCGTCATTGTATAAAAGAAGAGTTTAGACTTGAGAAAAAACAATACACATTTTCATTTTAATTTCAAAATTTATGAATTAAATTATGTATTATTACATTCAAAAGTCTGAGTAATCATGAAGTTACTAACACACTGATAGATTATTGTGAAATGCCTTACCTTAAGATTGCAAAATTGTTTCGTCTGTGATCGAGGTTAAAAGAAAACCTAGTTCTGATTGGTTGCTTTTGTAATTGGAGATCCCAGCAACCTAGCACCATCAAAACAAATGTGTCGCCAGACATGGCTGAGATAGGGTGAGTTTTCCATTTTACTGCAGCTTTCACCGACTTCCGTTAAGCAATCGCTCACCCGAAATTGGCTGAACTGTATAGAGGAAACATTAGAAGTCGAAGACGAACCAAGACATTGCGACAAACACGGATTAGGTCGCCCGAACACTGCCTGGTAACGTCGACTCGGTAGCCTTTGGCTTGGCGTGGTTGACACAGTACAGTGCATATCCTTACAGTATCCTGGTGATACACCGTCATCTGTTTGCAGAGTCCTTATTGTGTGAGGAGCCAAAACATGTATGAGATTGATTCGGCGAGGGTGAGATCGCCTTATGACGGTACGTAACCCAGTATTTTGAAATAAATTACCTATCGCTAACATATTTACAAACAACTTTTATTATAATATCGATATGTTTATTACATATGTGGTAATGGCATCGTTCACACCTGTGTTGTAAAAGTCCGATAATTGCTAGAATGACATTGGCGATAGTACGTGTATGCTCATTCACGAATCTTTTAATTTTATTGGTAAGTCAACCTTGAAAGACAATTCAGTATTTCATGATTAAGGCCAGTAACCTGTCAACAATTATCTTTTCTTCTTCATTTTTCTATAATGATTACCAAAGTTTAAAAACTCAAAAATTGTTAACAGGTGTATGCAATATTGCAAATGTATGTCATTGCAAATAGGAAAGTATGATATAAATTACCAAAACACTTACTAAATGTGTTTTATTTTAGTGTTGATTTCTTTTGCTTTATAATGTTTCTATCAAATTTATTGGTAACCATGCAAAGATGTATGTGTATTTGCTCAGTCAGACTGAGATAACAGAGGGGAGGAGTTTACAAAAAAAACCAACAGTCTACTGTCTACAGAACATGATTACAGATTACAGATTATAATCAGGTGGAGGAACATGTCTTGGCAGTTTTGAGAATCAGATATGATAGATAAGGAGAGACAGAACAATATACTGAATAAATTTGTATATTTGTGGATTGTCATAAATTGGAATGATATTACATGTATTTTTTATGTCTCTCTTGTGACTCCACTGATCCTGAATATTACTGTAAACATAAAAAATTTACAAGATTGAAGAAAAACTCAGTGAACCAAGACGTTTTTCGCATGACAACACATTGGTGTGTTTCTTGATTACAACAAGACTGTATCTAGAGGTCTGAAGAATGAGCCTAGAGTCTTTCATTTTTTGATTAATTTAAAACTAAAAAAAACCCATAAATTTTGAAGATTTCTGATGCCATTTGTAAAAATTATTAGAATGTTATCCAAATATATTGTTCATGTTTGTCACATGCAAATACTTGATGGTATGTTTTGTTAATATGAAAATGTAAGTCAAAACATAACCAAAGCGTAATTTTATACTATTTGAGTTTTTCAGTCGTATCCAGTGCCCATTAATAATATATAATGCGAACATCTACTGGTGTATCAGGAAAATGAAAATTTGTACTCAATTGAAAATAGAAATATACAGGCCATTAGAATTTAGAATTTAGTTTTGAGAGGAGTAAGTCAACTTCTTGCTGCTACAGAATTTAATCTCAATTGTGTTTATGTTCGAAAATATGAAGTTTTTCATTACAAATTATGCTTCATGGATTTCTATCTTCTTGTCATCCAGATCCCAAATGGGACTTGAAACACACTCCCAGAGGTGGTGGCTACACAGAAAAAGTGGAAGAAGTGAACTTAGAAGATTTACAGTCTGTAATAAAACTTAAACCACCTCCTAAGAAGAACTGGGAACCAGACGTCAAAGCAATGATATCAACCAAGAAATGGCTGAGTACTCATGGATTGAAACGTAACAGGCTCACTTTGAGTCAAATTCTACCAGCAATAGGATTTAAACATTCTGATGGTAAGTCTGTTTCCAGCTGATATGTCCATACACAGATATACAAATGTATGTATATGGTACCTTATGTTCTCCTTGAAATCTGTATCACATAGTCATTATAGATTTACACAGTAAAAGTTACTGACACAATGAATAGCAACCTCTGTAATTTTCATGACAATTTGACATAGACATGGTTAGAATATCTTAGCTCAGAACATATACTTTATTCTGTGCAATGAATTACATTATTTCTGTTTTTTGTTTTGAACATGAATCCACATATTCATAAGTTAAATTCTTTTGCACAGAATAATCTAAACTTGAAAGAACACTGCAGACCTAAGACGGGTAATATTACAGCCTACACTACCGTGTATAGATTGAACGATTAGTGTTCTTTATACATGTATCAGATGGTTTTGAATTTGCAAAATTTTCAGAAGTCAACATAAGAGTTATCCTCATATTACACATGTATACTGTAAATCCTCCTTGTATTACAGGTATGAATTCAGGCTAATCAAATATTGGGTGACTTTCTTGTGTTCTTACAAATATTTATATTCATTCAGATGAAACATTTTTTGTCAAGCCATTTTGATAGAGAATGATTACTCAATTTTACCATCTTTCAGTACATATACACGTACTCTGGTCCAGTATACAGAGAATCATGTACAATTTATGTAAAGAGTATACATTTGTAATAGAATGCACACTGCTACGTGGGTGTACCCTTGCTAGTACAACATATGGTAAAACATATCACTTTTCTCAGGAATTGAAGTAGGGTCAGAAGAAAAAGCAACCCCCCCCCCCCCCAAAAAAAAAGACCTTGCTGTTAAATGCACACAATTTATATATACTCTACTTTGAAGAAAGTAGAGGGAGTTAAAATTAAACTTCCAATTGACCCACTTATCTGTGGGATCAGTCTTCAAGAACCCTTGTGTCTGTTCATGTGTCTTTAACCCTCTTAGAGTTTGAGGTCATGACCTTTTAGAAATAGATACAATTTTAAAGGTGAGCTGATACTATATGAATGGCTAGAGTAGAAACAAATTACAGTGTATTGTGAGAAGAAACACCATCGCTACAGCAACGTGAAATAGGCATTGATAGATGTGACATTAGTGACAATATAGTGATTTCCATGCATCACTCTGGTAAGGAACTGGTCACTCAAGGGTTTGTATCAAGAGTGCAGCTTGTTAAAGGTATGAAATAAACATCTGCCTATGGATCTCGGCAACAGCAATGAACAGATGGCCCAGTTGTTTGAAAATAATATCATATTTTGTATGAGATTTGTGTCCAGAATTAGGTATTCAAGGGTATAACAGTATTGGGGGATTTATAATTGATACCTATGGTACATGTTATGTCATGTTCATACCCATAGTATAAATATTATATATAAGTGGTGAGGTATATTTCACTGTAGTGACACAGGTGTACTAGAGCTTAACTACAGAGAGTGTAAAGTAAGGCATTTGGGATACCAGGCTTATCAAAGTTGTAGAAGCCTCTTGGCCTGAACTTGACTACAGTGTATGTTCACAGTTGCCATAGCAACAGAGGGATTTGGGACACCTGGCTTATTAGAGTTGTAGAAGCCTCATGGCCTGAACTTGACTACAGTGGTACGTTCATAGTTGCCATAGCAACACAAGAATTGGAAATTTAATACATGTACATGTACCTTGTAGTATAGAAATAATGAGGCCTCTTTGAAAGAATGACTGAATACGATGATGTGGTTGATATAATGATCAAGAAATTACAATGTAAGGTGGGCTACAAGTGTATTGTGAATAATGGAGTTTGTAACGTGAGGTGACATGATGAAAAGACGCCGGGGAATACACTCATTTCTGGCAGTATTATTTAGAGTGGTTCACTACCTTTTATTGTGATGTGGACAACATCAGACACAAATGAAAATAAATGGAAGTTGTTACTGAATGTCTTTGGAATTTAGCACATCGTGAACCTTATTAGTTAGGGTTTTTCTGTAAAGAATTCTGTTCATGCTGACAGAAGATAATGGATACTAATGAAGCTAGGGGGAGGAGGGGGGGGGGACCACAAAAGAAGTGAGGTGAAGATAAATGAAGGACTGCAAAGTCTGAAAAGTAACTATTACTTTGTGTAAGCAGTCAGGGAACAAATTATAATAGCCAAAGACGAGTCTAACAAACCATATGTACCTGGAAAATTTGAATATATTCATCGAATATCTTGAATATGATGAAATTATCAGCCATGGACGTTTGAAATTCCCATCACATGACTTTGATGTTTTTTTATCATGATTATCAAAGTCAAATTTTACTTCGTCGCTGAAATGCAAATTACAAAATCCTCGAGTCATTTAATATCCATACATATTTAGATTAGATCAATAGCTACTTTACATATATTTTTACATTGCTTGGAGGTTAGTTTATCTCTTTGAAGTCTCAGCTAATTATGACAGACAACGTTCAGGGATGATGTGCACACTATAGAAACAGAAGAAATGCCTGGATCTTTCACAGGCTAGTCCTAGAAATGACTTGAAAACTCACGATAGCTAATTCTAGAAAAAATGAGTAATTTAAAATTAAAGTGCCTGGTCCATGTGATGAAAATTTTCTGTATGTACCCATTCTCATTCTTTACTTTATGTTATTCTTCTAGTCTACATTTATCATACAGTAGTGAGTCCAAAATGTTCAACCCACTTTTTTACAAAATCAATAATTGTAATTTATAAAGACGGACATTTTACGTCATGCATGTACTTATATATTTAAAATGCACAGAAGGAAATGAAAGGTCTTGAAATAGGTATGGTTTCCAGGCTACTTGATAAACTGAATGTGTAGAGTTATTATGAGGTTAGACACCGCGTCAATTATTCACAGAATGGATGTAATTATTATTATCGGACGTTTAATTTGATATAAGTGGCATGTTTTTTAGGGTAATAATCATTTATAATGGATTAATAAATTGATCGATTGGTATTCTTTCCTTCAAGCAACAGATGTTATTTTAGCTTATGACAGTCAACTCAAATTTTTTATCCCAACTGAAAATTTTGTTATCAACACTATCTAGATTGTCCGGTAAATCACTGTTCAGCTTACTTGGAAAAGTGATGTGTGGAGCAAAGTTTCCGGTCACTGTTGATCGTGATTTTTTTAAAATGACGTTTCCACTTGTTCAATGTTTTGGTTGTCTCTCAGCCATTCCTGCATAGTTACCCTATGTTTAGATCTAATTATCAGTTTGTATAACAATGAGTGGGCCGACCTCATCTGACCTGTACACCTCTGTCCTATTAACTGTCACTCCTTGCAAATAAATTATTATACATATTACTCTTTTGTCAACCTACACCCACCCCCATTCAATAAGACTGGCATTGTTATCGTTCACAATGGCAGTTTCTTCCAAGGGTTATTTCATCTAAGCCTCAGGTCAACGCAAAACGGACGAGTGAATAGCAAATATAACTCAATCACCTTTGTTGTATTGAACTAGCATGGCTTAGTGAACTAGGTAAAGGAAACCCTATACAGTGGTTGATTATATAGAGGACATTGTATAAATCCTGTTTTTCGTGTTTTTTGTGCACAAACAAACACACCGGCAGGTAGAAAGAGGAACAACATAATAATACCTGGTGACAACGATAGTGGAAAAATTACATGTATAAAGAACGGGATTGTAAAGGATGCATAGATAAAAGTAAAAAATGGACAAGTGTCATATTAACTGAATCTTGCTAATTTCATGTCATCTTACCATGCACCGTTCACAATCACAAAAGATATTGATAGGCCTGCATGTACATATATCGGTACTTACAGGAGGGTATCATGGCGATCAGACTAGTCTATCAAATTAGGGGTATGTCAGGACTGCGTTAAACAAAACTAAATACACATTATTTTGTAGATATATAAATAATTATATATACATACATGTATATTGTATATGCTGATAATGGTGATATATAAAAATCTTTGGATTAAATACATGCATCCCTTCCACTTCTCTGCAGAAATAAAGTAAAAAAAACAAACAGCTATGACTGAAGTAAAATAATGATCTGTTTAAATGAGACATGAAGGTCACTCCCTTAGCAACAGATAATGATGGTTTCAAGTCCACATTACTTCATATATAAATCTGTCTTGTGTATACAATTATTCTTGTATATTGCATTTGGTAGACAGTTCTAGGCAAGCAGTTTAGATATACATGTAGCTCTGTTTCAGACAAGTATGTAAATTTCAATGGACTCAAAAAATAAAATACAAAAATTTGGTTATACATACTTCGTTAATTCCATAGTCCAGTCAGTTTAGTAAACCAACTGTTATCAGAAAATGATTTTAATCAGTAAAAAATGTCAGAGTATGCTGTCATATGTTACATGTATCATAAATATTAGAAGTCTAAATTGACAAAATCTGAGCAGTAAATGTCAGAGACTGTCGCTACACACTTTATCATATATACATGTATCAAAGTCCAAATTGATAAAATATGAGCTATACATGTATGTATATGTGTACAAACGTAGAAGTTGGTAAATGTTGCGTGCTAAACACCACAACTCAGCAATCTCTCATACATGCAGATATAAAAAAAAAAAAGTCCAATTCTGAGCCGTATATATTCCTACGGCACATTAAATCCTACAAGTTACTGTTGGTAATATGGCATTTTTTACATCGCAACCAGCAACCTACACTTTGTATCATAGTCAACATAAAATCCAAATTGACAAATTCCGAGCCGTGTATGCTAAACATACGATACATCAAATCATGGGTAATATTGTATCTTTTACATCACAACCAGCAGCCTCCATTTTGTATCATATTCGACATAAAATCCAAATTGACAAATTCTGAGCCGTGTATGCTAAACATACGATACATCAAGTCATACAAATCACGGGTAAAATTGTATCTTTACATCACACAACTCAGCAACCATCACTGTATGTCAATATTAGCTCTCCCATTAGAATTGAAAATTGTGTAAATATATAGTTATTCAGTTAAAATCAAATTAATTTTTATGATTCAAAGTCCCTGTGGAATTGTTCGAGTGAATAATAGCTGTATTTCCTTTCAACGCTCATTGCAGAATTTTGCCACAGGTTATTCTAAAAAAAAAAAAAACAGTCTGTAGGAAGAATGTGTACATTTATCAAATCGACAACATAAAATGAAAGACTCCCCTTGAAAATTGAAAATTTGAATATAATATATGCATGTTTGTATGTATATGAGGTCTGTGTTGCTGTATATGTATATGATTAAAATTGCTGAAATTATCAGTAACATTATTAATTCATGTTTTACTTGCTGAAATATTAATGTTTGATAATTATAATTTCACTAACTATGATATTATGTAATACACATAGCTACAGTTGCTACAGCTAAAATAATGATACATGTACTAATGTACTAATTATGCAATTCAACATGAATAGACCTACATGTACATGTAGACCACAGTATGTGGGGTTTTGAATACATAGTGATTGTTGACAGTTGCCTAGCAACAGTGATGGGTCAGTGTCTTGTGTTCCATTATTTCACAGTCATTATTAAGACAGAATTGCTGTTATTTTCTATCAAATTGTGAGTAATTTAAGATCGATTTATTGTGTTCGTTATCATGGCAACTGTCATTTTGGTGTTGAATGGGTAGAATGTCTGTCTTTGGTAATAAAATAGCAATCGACTTTGGGTCTACATCTGAAGTTGAAATGTGTGAAAGGGTATTATTTCTCTGTTTTCACTCAAATTCCTTATCGGTATTTCCAGGGAGATCATTATATTTTATAAAGTAAAGAAAATGAAAAAAAAATATTGATCAAAATCAACTGAAAGGGATAACTGGACAAAGTAATGTTGTTGGAAATCTCATTTGTCTTGTTATCGAGTTTAATTATGTTCGGCTTTGGTAACCATGGTAACAGAAAAGGGGAGATGTCCGGTCAAATGAACCATGTTTTTACCTGTATGTTCAGATATTATTTGGGGAGAAACTACACGTTAGAATGATCAGAAAATTGAGTTTGTTTATTGTACTGTAACTGCCCCTGGCAATTTTAAAGTTCTTCTTCACAGCTGGATACACTCGTAGATACATTTGCATATCATAAAAGAAACGTCACTAAGATAATTATTATACCTTTCACTTAGTTAATTAAAGAAACAACATTTTATCATAAATCCATAGAAAATATAAAAAATTAGTGATTTGTTTTCCATGGCAAAAAAGCTGACTTCACTACTTTGTGCTTTGTTGGTCAGACTAAAAAAATAAAGAAAGGCCATGTAACCATGGAAATAAGTATATTGATATGCTCTCCTCATAAAATATCGAAATATACAATTTATAACCTTTCTGTTACAGATTTTGACAGATCTTTGAGAAAACCTATATGTTCAAGATATGGAGAAGGTCTGTTTAGTCGGTATCCAAGGAAGGATGGACGTGTTTACAACGTAAGTAAATCATGTGAATGTATTGAGCTACTGAAGTGTATGGTTTTAGTAGTCTGTAATGTCGAGGTTAGTGATACAGACAGTCGTGATAATTTGATATTTGGGGTGGTACACTCTGACGACAGTGAGTTATTAAGTCTGATACAGCATCATAAGACCATTTTGTAGCATTCGTGTTTTCAAGCACAGGCTGAATTTATTGCTTAGTGTTGCAATCGGCAATGATGTGTGACTTTCTAAGTGAATTGCCTTTCACTCTTTTGAAATGTTGAAAAAAAAAACAGGGAAAAATGCAGTCCTATTAAGTGTTGCTGGTATCACCTGTCCATCAAAAATTAGAAATATTGTGTTTGTAGCAAATAATTGATTAAGAAACTACAAAATGTACATAATACTGAATGTGTGATCATCAAATTTACTTTTTACCTTGAGGCTAATTAGTTGATAAATTAGTTACAGAGCTAGAGGTGATAAGGTATATTTATTTGTTGTCATACTATCATAGTAACCAAGGTTACCGTATCCAGGGAAACAATCTTTTGATCACTACAGGGGTGCCATACATACTGTACACATTAATTGAGACGATGTATTGAAATTATGAACCAAATCTTGACAACTTTTCTGCATCACAAAAATATTCCACTTCTTTGTCGTATGTGACAAGTTTGCGAACTTGGTTTTGAGAAGTAGATGTATGACTGATGTTATTCTGGTCATGAAAACTGTTGCTCAAATTAAAGTTCAGTATATGTGTAAAGGTTGCGGCAGTACATGTATGTGAAAAGTTAAATATCAATACTGGTGATAGATTATACATACAGGTGATTGTGAGTTGGATTGTTGCTATCAGGGTACAACATGCAAATTAGACTTGTAACAGTCAGTGATCAATATAAGAGACATTTTTTATAAGATATCCATGCATGTCGAACTCCAAAGTTTTAGAATTTGTAAATATTCATATCACGTAGGAGTGATTACTATTAGACTAGTCAGGGTGAAATTGACAAGCCGTACTGACTTCTGTATGTACATATTAATAAGACAGTAACACTTAAGAGTCAGCCAAGAAACAGAAATCAATTTTCGTTTATGTTAACATACATTGACTGTCTTATTATGCCACTTTTGAGATCTAGATAATGCAGCATTTATTCTTAGTCCTAGAAATGAAAATAATAACAAGTGCTATTAAACTAAATATAATTAGTTGTATACGTCCATTTTTACATTTCGTAATTTGTGTCTGTACATTTTGTCTTGTCTTTCAGTAAATTTGATATTTGCCTGCTGCCAAGACAAATTTCCATGTTTTTATGGACAAGAAAGTATATCTAATATAATATAATCTAATCTAATCTAATCTGAAGTAAAAAAACTGTTGAGAAAAAGGAAAATATTGAATTTTTCTTTCATTAAATTATTTCATTAACTAAAATTTGAAACATTTCATTTCTGTTCCTATGAAATGCAAATGAGAAAGATTGCCTAACGAATAAGAATTATACGTGACTAAGATTCTAAGATAAAAAAAAAATTATAGGGATGTATTTTCACATGAGTTTGTTATATTTTTTTTCTGATGTAAATTTCATGAAATAAAATGAGTCATATTATTTGACATTCACTATGAAATGAACAGCACAGAAATGACTGGCAGCCTATCAAGAGTTGCTGTTTTCAGTTTCCTTTATTTGCATACGTGTGTTATCATTTGTATGCTCTCTTTAGCTTTATAAGAAGGCAATTTCTAGCATTGCCATAACAGGGGTACCATTATATATTCACATGGGATAGATATGTGCGTGTCTACATTTGTATTCCTTGAGTGAAGCACTGAAATCAATGTGAACCATAGCTGTGTTGTTGAGAGCATAGCAACAGGTAGTAGCCTTAGCAACAGAGTAGTTGTTACAAAATGAATGTTTGGGAGTTGAGAAACGAGACTAATTTAATTTCTGATTCAATTTGAACAGATTACGGTGAGCAAAGAGAGACTGAAACAGATTGAGAATAGTCTGCTGCAAGCAATAGTGTTATACAAGAGGAGACTGGAATGGCTGACGACGGAGAGTCGGCGATTGTTTGGCGTGATTGAAGAACACTGTGTTACCATAGTGATTGACATCAAGACTAACAACCCAACCATGTTTGACCATTGTAGAAATGCTCTTACTAGAATACTGGATGAACAAGTCTCACAAGTTGCCAAATTCAACCTCATCAGGTATGTATTCAACCACCCCTTTCATGAAAATGGAATACACCATATTTAGATATACATGTAGTATACATAATTTTTGCCAAAACATCAAATCCTGTCAATTTCAAATCTGGAACCCCTAACATACCTGAATAAAAGTAGCAGCTATTTAAAATTGCTAGGATTTTTTTTTATATATAAAGGGGTTCCATTGTAATTTGTGCAAGGGAATTAAAGTGTTGTTGGAACTGTTATTAAAAGGTGGTATGTTTTATGTTTAACACCTTGAAAGTAAGTTGTGTACATGCGACATGCCTTTACCAAAAACAAGAAGTGAATCCAACTTTTTGGCGTACAACATTCAGTGGAGTCCTTTCTCAGTGTTTCACTTATATATCTGATATCTTTTCTTTAGTCCCTCCTTATGATTCTTGGCACTTCATTGGTTTATAATTTGTTAATAATATGATCTGAGAAGTTATAACGTAAACAAACTGTTAAATTTCAATAAGTTGGGCAGTCCTGACAGTTTCAAATTTGGAACCCCTAGCATACCTGAATAAAAGTAAAATAAATTCATCATGTTTATTCATGACTTGTTCCATGTATCTTTTGCTTCTATAAACAAGAAGTCTTAGGATTGTCAGAAAATAACAAAAGAATCACCCAGGGATACTAATACTAAACACTGGCAATCTTATCCTAAGGGTTATCTAAGGTCATCATTGACAGGGTCAAAGGTCAACGTCTAATCGTGTCTGTCACTGTCATTATTTATTAGAACTGTTGGGTCATATCTGTAACATAGATTACACACACATTTGAAAAATGATGTAGTTATCCTTGTCAGTCGGAGAGCCATGATTCTGATGCATTGAGTGACATGTAGTATAAATTTCAAATGGATTATGTTCCATTCTGGAATGTCGGACACCCAGTAAGCTTCGCCAATGTCAGAAGAGATTTATTTCTATGCAAGGAAATAAAAGTCTTTAGTTCAAAGTATAGGTGTTTTGTGTTTTGTGTTTTGCTTTAGTAGTTGATAGGCCTTCACAAACAAGTTAGACAAACAGACATGTCATACAAGATTCTTGTCCCTCAATTCTGATGCATTTACTCCCAGTATAGAACATCTTTTTCTTTGTATATCCTAAAACAGAAAGAGATTGGCACTAAATAATGTTTCATGTATGTCCTTTATAACCCATAACAATGTTCGTTTCCATGGCAACAGAGCTGGTAAAGACATGGTTATGTTCCAAGATGCAGCTGTACCTGTAAGTCGGGACAGTTTGACCAAAGCCATGGAGTGGATCAAAGCACTAGACCATGCTGGGGAGACGACCAAGACAAGCGCTACAGAAGCCGTGTTGAAAGCTGTCTCTGATAAAAATGTAAGTTTTCTGAGTGATTTACAGATGTTGTATGTATTGTACCTGTTAAGGTTATGCTTTGGCTGTCGAGGATTTTTACAAAAATGTATTGTAATGTGTGAATTATTTTGTGCTGTATATGCATGGTTCTTTACATATAGCATAGCAATGGCAATGGCAAGAATATTGTCACTGTTTTAGTAAACCTGAGGCTGTGTGGGATATGACTCACTTCTTATGTATATCATACATGTATGTTACATCAGTGTTCTGGCTAAGGTTGGAGAACCCCAGAAAGGTGAAAGAGGTGAAAGTACAATAGTTTGCCATAGAATCTATCATAACTCTGTTTGGAAACCCTGGTAAAATGGTTGGGGTTGTTTCAGGCTATATGGTCAATCACATGGATTGTATCAAGAAGACATCCATAGTTAAAATAATGAGATGGAACTGTTTATATCTGATCTTCCTTCAGTATAATTAAATGTTATTGCTCAATACTTTTCTTCGTTGAGCCAGGGACAATACAAGTGACCTAAGGGGCCTTGTCACTACGAGTCACTAAACTCGTAGTGACAACCCTTAGGTCACAAACATTTTCTCGCTGAATGAAGAAAATATTGAGGAATAATATAATTATACCATTGCTAGTAATATAAAAAAAAATAGGAAAAAGTAATGGCAATTTTGAACGTTTTGACTCATATTATAACCTATGACGTAGGCATGCATTGTCATGACATAGAACAATCAGAGTATATATCCCATATTTTTTGTTGAACTTGGATCGTGCACGGTATAATGTAGAGTGTACAGCGTTTGACACTTTCAATCTAATAGACAGTATTCCATTAGATGGTCTGAAATGTTGTCAGTTTCAGTGAAATTGATATAAATTGCCTTTCAAGTCGGTAATAAAGGTTAAAGTTACATAGATAGTTATAGTAATTAAACTGTCATTGAAGCACTTTACAGTCACAGTCACAGGAATTGATGATAACGTTTTATCTGATATGTGTGTCGCCAAGGTTATTTTTTTTTTTTTTTTTGCATCTGATGGATATCTGAACTGAGATCCCTTTTATCACATAGGAAGATCATAATTAGTGACACATTGAAAGAATATGGATTTCTAAGGGCTGTGTTTTATATTAAAATGTGAATTTGTTTCTGTTTGTGAAAAAAAAGTGAAATGTTCAAGTATAAAAGATGGTTGATGATTCAGTTTGACAGAAATATATTGCAGTACTATACCGGTACAAGTAATCATAGGTTTTTATAAGAGTGCTTATTTATTAAGAATATACTGAGAAAATTGAGAATGATTTTCTGAAAATGAACGTGTATTTTTGTCATTTTCCAGATTGAAGCCGTTTACTTTTTCTCCGAGGGTGGCTCCACAGAGAGTGCTAGAGAATTGTTGAAACAGAAAGTGAAAAATGGACCCATGCCCATCAACACAGTAGCATTTAACAGTACAGACTCTATCACCATCCAGTTCCTGAAAGATGTCAGTAAGATTACTGGAGGAAGGTAAGCACAAACTTTGAAATAATAAACACTCAGATATTCAAATTTGAAGAAATCTTATTTCTAGCACTGACAAAAAAAACATATTCAGTAGTTTGCATGTCTTTGATTTTTGCGGAAATTAAAGAGAGGTAAGTTGTCAATTAAATTTAAGTGGTATTTTCCATGGATTGTACCATGTAGGAAAAGATAATTATGTGAGTATTCAACATAAATTTTAAACATGTAAGTTCTGTTGTTATTGTACAATGAAAGAGGAACAGTGCCATGGTAACAGTGTATTTGCATATGCAAATGAGGGCAATGAAGACTTCCACCTGACAAACCCATCGTGACAAAAACCACCTTGTCTGCTAAGCTATAAAGAGTTCTGACAGTTAAAGTGCCTAGAGCCTGATTACATTGTTGACCTGAACACAACTGATCAAACGTTTGTAGCTAGTATTTCTAGTTGTGTGAAAGGGGTTCTTTGTTTGATTTGAAAGTCGCTAGTGATGTAGACTGAGAAGTGAAATCTTAATTACTCCTGACCTGTCACACCAGCTGTGTTGAAGTGAGCATAAATACAAGTCTACCTTTAAAGTTTGTCAAACACATAGAATAGAGGCCGTTGTTTGTTCAACAGCACTATTACAATAAATTTCTCAATTTGAAGGGGTGAATTGAAAACAAGAACTGTTCAAAGTATGTCTTTGGGGAATATAAAACAGGAATAACGACTCTGTATATACTGGGGTACTTTGTATTTGTAGTTTGATGGGTAGTATAGGTATGTGCGTGTACATGTCATTCATTAGAATGTATGTTTTACAATTAGAATTACTGATTTCTGATAAGGTGTTTTTACAACTGCATATCAGCCATCTCGCCATAACGACCACTTTATCCCTATATTAAGGCATGACTGTATATTATGCATTTTGTCAACTGAGTATAGGTGTTGACATTAAAGGGGTACAAGCTGAGTTTACATGTGCTTTGGTGTAGTTTTTGCTGCATATTTAAAACCCTCTTGCAGTATGTGCATATACTAAAGCATACATAACCACCACTTGCAATTGGCTGAACTCAAACCTGGTATTACGATATAAGCCATAAATGATCTGATGACATAATTTATGGTACATATCAAAAAATGTGCCGGAAATCCTTACTATGCAATCGACTATTTGAACAATGCCAGAAGACAATCATAGTCTTATGGAAGACATACATCAACATTAATGTTATATCGGAGTGTGGTTTATGTAAGTATTTTCACTTGAGTAAGAAAGCTTATAAACTCAGCTTGTGCCACTTTAATGTTCAAATGTTAAAAAGGGATTGCCGTATACCGTAAAAACTGACAACGTCCCTCTTCTGTTTCTCTCTTGACAGATTCCATGCATTCGCCTTTACAAAACTTGACTCTGATGTGTATGGTACTAGCTCCTTCAACTCAGAACAGAAGCTTCTCCATGGCGGCGTCCCTCCAGGTGCCGGCATGAGGGAAGATGTGGTAAAACTCTGGGAAGAATTGGAAGAAGCTCGTACCACACTGTCAGAGATACAAGTACTCGCTGAAGATGCAGTGGAAAACAAAACAGAAAGTGCTCTAGGTAAAGTATACATTTACATGTAGTATGAAGGAGAAAAAAAAGTACTGGTTATAGAGGCTCAAAATTTATTTACTGACGTAACAAAAATGAGTATGAAACTATCATCTCTTTCTTAAACTTGACAAAATTAGATGGTGTAAGGGAAGTTTTTTAGTGATACTAGTACTTGTAAGTGGAAAACAACATATTTGTAGCTTCACTCTCATAGATACATGTGTGTGTATGTGTGTGTATGTATGTATGTATGTATGTATGTATGTATGTATGTATGTATGTATGTATGTATGTATGTATGTATGTATGTATGTATGTATGTATGTATGTATGTATGTATGTATGTACGTACGTATGTATGTATGTATGTATGTATGTATGTATATGTATGTATGTGTGTGTGTATGTATGTATATGTATGTATGTGTGTGTATGTATGTATGTATGTATGTATGTATGTATGTATGTGTGTGTATGTATGTATGTATGTATGTGTGTGTATGTATGTATGTATGTATGTATGTGTGTGTATGTATGTATGTATGTATGTATGTATATGTATGTATGTGTGTGTGTGTGTGTATGTATGTATGTATGTGTGTGTGTGTATGTATGTATGTATGTATATGTATGTATGTGTGTGTGTATGTATGTATGTATGTATGTATGTATGTATGTATGTGTGTGTATGTATGTATGTATGTATGTATGTATATGTATGTATGTGTGTGTATGTATGTATGTATGTATGTATGTATGTATGTATGTGTGTGTATGTATGTATGTATGTATGTATGTATATGTATGTATGTGTGTGTATGTATGTATGCATGCATGTATGTATGTATGTATGTATGTATGTATGTATGTATGTATGTATGTATGTATGTATGTATGTATGTATGTATGTGCTTGTAGAATCATCAGAAATTTGTATGCCATATTTACTTACTTACAGTACTTAACTAATCCAAAACAACAATAACAATATAAACCATTGGCGCAAAAATAAGGAAAATATAACTAATCCAACAGGTCTCGTGATTACTTGATTAACGTCTAATGTCCAATTTAAAATGATTGTGAAGGGATAGTTCAGTCTGTTTCCCATATTGTCTGTCCTTGCATCAATCCTGTCTACCTGTGTCACCAACTGTGTCTTGTCTGTCTACAGTGAATGGACTTCCAGAAAGACTGCCCCTTAGAGGTGACCAGTACCTGACCTCCAGGACCTGGTTAGAAAAGCATGGCTTGTCAGCCAAACGACTCGGTTTATATGATGTCCTTGCTAGTGTTGCATTCAAACACTGTGATGGTGTGGTTGACATCAAAGGACCTCCTGATGATGATGCAACTGATGCTGTAAGTTATATCTTCAAATAATATTAGTGTTTCGCGAGATGTTGTCTTGTCTCTGTGTGTATCATCATCAATTGTGTATCTTGATAAGTGATACCTTTTTTATAAACAATATCTGATATTTCAAGAAATTTTCATAAGTCTATCTTTTACTGTGTTTAATATATATAATGTATTTATATGTCAGAAATTGCCATCCTAATATGTTAGGAAAAAAAACTGAATATTTTAATGAGTTATACATTGTAACGATGAAATAATTACAATCATCCTACGAGACTTGCTTTTGGTTTGAGTGGCAACAACTTCATGTCCTATCCTTGAAGCTTCTTCAGGTCGACTGCTACACAGGTGTTTCAACTCTTGTTACGACATCTTTTGATGAAAACCTCCATATAGCCAATCAATAAAATTGATCATGTGATATACACATATTGTAACTCTATGAAGTCTTGAATTAAGCAAAAATCTGTATGTTGATATATTCTGGTAAAAAAAAACAAACACCATGCATATATTGATTTTTGTTTCTTTTTGTGTGTGACAGGCTATCAGAAATAAGTTGATCAATGCACAGTACTGTGACCAGTTTTGCCATGTCTTGTGGCAAGATGGTACCGTCAAACATGTCCATGTGACGGCAGATGTACACAGGATTTATGAAAGAAGAATGGCTGTAGCCCTAGATGCTATCCAACAAAGGTATTTAATGTACTCTAGTAGATTTATATATACTTTCTACATCCAAATCTGGAAATTCAGATATGGGCACCATGTGAGTAGCACCCAAGTGCCCTAGTATTAAAGCAAGAGGAAATTAGAATACCTATTTAGCAAAACCTGTGTTGTCCGATAGGGAGCAAAACCTATGTTGTTCGATAGGGAGCAAAACCTATGTTGTTCGGTAGGGTCAAACTAAACTTCACCCTTCCTACATACATACATATCTGGTGGATTTTAATCAAACCCAGCCAGCACTGGACGGGTCCAAACCCATGCTGTTGTGGTAAGAGGCATAGGAATTAATCTTTCCATGGTTTGGCCATTCAACAAAGATAGAAAAATGCATAGAAATGATGAAAGTGTGGAGTCTTTTGAATTCATATTTTGAGTGCATGTCAGTACCATTGGTTTGTGTCACCCAATGAAGAAGAAAACCTCGTGGTAAAATTCACAAAATTATGATTTTTATGTTTTGAGTCGAACACAGATACAAGTAAAGTATTTCACACTGACACAATTTGATATTGTTTTTTTGTTTTTTTGCAGGATTGACTGGTTGCAGCAGGGTAGTAGGGAATTATTTGGTACAATTATTGAAGACCAAGTCTATATACTCATAGATGTGTCCAGCTCTATGGAACCACATCTGGATCTGGTCAAAGAAAAACTTGTCCGTTTGATGGAGGTAGGCAAATACTTTTTTGGTTTATGTTGGGGATCAGAAGGTGCCAGATAACTTTGATAGCTTTTGGTCGTTATTTAGCATGATAACGTTGTCGGGCTGAACTATCAAAACAGTTGGCCCTGATCAAAAGAATGATCCTATGTAATCAGAATGGTGCCAGTGATATATAACACTGTGAAAGCCTGGGATTGAAACCCAGGCCTTTATTATAGTTAGCCCCCTACCCCAACCTCCTACCTGCTGGAAAACTAAAGCCAACAAGTAGATGAGACTATGACATTAGGGTAAATAATATTTGAGTACAGAGCCAGATTATTGTCATGTTTGTTGACAGATTTTCTATTCAATGTCATGTACATGTATGTCACTGCATCAAAGGTTCAACCAATGTCCTTTAGAAAATGCTCTCAGGAAAAATGATATATTTACGAATAGTAAGAGTTAAAATTATATATTTCTATTTTCTTTGACTGCAGGAACAACTTCGTCACAAGATGAAATTTAATCTTGTTAAATTTGGTACCCGTGCCATGATGTGGCGAGATCGCATGGTTGACGTAAATGAAGCTAATCTACAGAGTGCCTGGAACTGGGTGAGAGGGCTAGGTGTTAGTGGATCCACCAATACACTAGCTTCTCTCAAACTGGCATTAAGTGATCCTAACACACAGGCTATCTACCTGCTAACAGATGGTAGACCCGATCAGGTAGGTTATATTTCTTGTGCAATGTCCTTGTAACAATGGGTAACACTGAAGTAAAGCACTTTCTCTGTGCTACACTCCTTTATAGTATTCATATCAAGTGTAAAAGTATACTATTTCAATTGGTTTATTTACAAGCCTAGCATGTGGCCTTTCTAATGTGGTCAATTAGCAAATGATACAGTATACATTTACACTTGATATGGATGATATAAATGATTGTGGTACATACAGAAAATGCTTTACTTCAATGGGTTGGATTCTGTTTTTGGTTTTCAAATGATTTTGTTTCTAATTCACTGAGAAATACAAATTTTCAACTTACATCATTTACTAAAGCAGGCAAAAATTGTTATATTTTGCCACATGAAATATGGTTGCTGCCTCCTAGCAAGTTTTATAACATTTTTTATTGATTTGTGTAATTTGAGAGACTTAAACAATCATGTTTATGTACTGTTAAATGGAAAAATATTAAGACACTGTACTTTACTAGAAGTCATTTTGATTTTCCTTTGTTAAATTTCCACCACTGGCAGATTATAACCTTATCATCGTACAGGGCAAGAATACGTTTGAGCCAATTAACATGCACCGTAACTCTGTTTTGTCATTTCAGCCTCCAAAAACTGTACTAGCACAAGTTCAACTTCAACAGAAAGTCCCTATTCATACAATCTCATTCAACTGTGCTGATGTTGAAGCTAATCAGTTCCTAGCTCAACTCGCTGCTGACACTGGAGGGCGCTATCACTACTTTTCTGAAGAGGGTACCAGAGACCCTGGTGGCCCAATGCCATTTGAGGTAGGGAATAAATACATTACTTTAGGTTGTTGACAAATTTTGGTTTGATGTTTGCTATACAGAGCAAACTTAGTGTACAGTTTCCGTGCTACAACTTACAAGAAGATTTTTTTTCATTCTTTCAAATTGAAGTCACCTCTGAACACATTTCATTAATAGGTCAGTGACATCATTGTCATGTGATGGCAGTAGGACTCCCTGATTGGTTAAAAGCATGCCTCTTTCTGAACTGTCATGATGAATTTGCTTCCCATTGTTTATTCTTTTAGAGTGAAGATATCCGATTGTTGAAAGATGAATTAGAGAGAGGCAGAGAGGATCTGGCTAAGATAGCTAGACTGAGAGCAGAATGTGCTGCCTTAGATTGGACCAACGCTAGAAGTGCTGATTTTGGTTGTAGCAAGGATCATGGTTTACCGTAAGTATCAATAAAGTTGAAACTTTAGACAACAGTCTCTTGAATCTTGAATCTTGCTCGTCATTTCCAACAATTTCACTGTATGTGTATTTTTGATGCAAAATTAAAACGTATACTGAGTAAAATCAAATAGTTTTTTTAAACTTATTCATTAACCATATCTGATCATATCGTTTCCTTTCTTTCTTTGTTCAACTTCTGTCAATACTAAACTCAACATTTGTTGCCTCTATTGAACTGGCAGTACTTCACTATATAAATTTTTGTATTGTAGGGCACGTCCTGCTTCAGCTCCTGGTTTCCGAATGGAAAGACCAAAACCCCCTATCACACCAAGAACAACCAGACCAATGTCGGCGTTTGGACACCGAGATACCGCTGCCACCACCACAACCACCACACATATCAATTGTCACAGTCGTAGCTCTGGCCATCTCCCTAGACCAGGCACAGCGACAAGAAGCAGGAAGAAACCGCTGGTAGCTGGTAAGTGAAAATATAGTATTTCCTGGGTTCAATTCTGCTCTCAAAAAAAGCTATCTAATAAATACACAATGTGTAATCTGTGCTATGACATACACAGCCTAGGAAGTTAACTCTTCGAGCAAGATTTTGTTAGGATAAATTTTCTCCAGAATTTTAAATTTTGGGAACAAAATGCTCCTAAAGTATGAAACTTAGGAGCAAAGTAAAATACCTATCAAACTTTAATTCTTTTCAACATTCATTGTCACAAATGCCATGTTTATCTGTTGAATTGAAATAATCATCAGTTTTGTTGAATCATAATGTTCATATTAATGCAAATAAAATGATTCCTTATCATGGAAATAGTCAATATGCAGCGGGCTTCAAAATTTGTCTGTCGAATGCAGCTAAAGTTGAAACTTTCACCTTTCAAATGCCATTAAATTTAAAATGTCAACTGCTGAATGCAGGTAAGGTATATACAGAAGTTCACCTGCATTGGACCATTTATCACCTGCAAATGCCAGTAATTACCAGCAACTTCCTAGGCTGGACACATATGTAGATAAATTCACTTGCACTGTATTGAAATTTTGAGAAAAGAATAAAAAATGAAATTGCAAATTTTCACACTGATAACTTGAAATTATTTTCAAGCTCAATTTTTACAAGGAAATATTAATACTATAGTAAATCTGTATGCTGTTTAGGGAGCACTTATTTTTTATTTTGTCTACTTCTAAACATTCTCTTTTGTTCTCGACTTCAGATTTACTTATTTACTTATCTTATTTCAGTCTCTTTCTGTTTTTATTAATTCTTTGTTTCAGTAACTTCCTTTGTATCTTTTGACTAGCTTATTTTCTTTATATTCTATGTATTAAAACACTGCAGTCTACTCAGAAAATACCTTGGCAGACATACGTAAGTTTGGAAGCCTGACTCTTGTGTGCTGGCAGCACCAATAAGTTGGTGTTTGCTTTGTACCAGGAACCAATCATATCCACTGATTCAGGCATGGTCATGAATATTCATCGGTCTCATGAATATGCATGTTTCCACATTACAAATCAGTCACTTCCATGCTGGGTATCTTTGTAGGCTTGTTTCAAATAGCTTTCATCTCATCATCATTTCTTGTTTATTTAATCTTTTTTGATTTCTACACAACTTGTTTGTTTTTGGGTATCTGCATTTCTGACAGGGGTGGCTTAACTTAGAGGCACATTGCACTTTATATGCGCTATAGTTTCCCAACATCGGCATAGTTGAAGTACTGCTATAAAAGACCTAATTAAGAGTAAATACAAAGTTGGTAGATGTTTTTGGTCCAAATAAAGATTTTATTTTTAAAAGTGATGACATAAAGTTACAATTTATTGTGTAATGAGTGTAAACTGGATAACTCAATAACAGAGAATACCCAAAAAGTCAACTTTTTCAAAGAGTTTTATTTTGACCAAAAACATCTTTACTGGAGTGCCTTGGCATAGGATTGCTGTCATTAGACTCATAGAGCCCCCACATGTACAGTGGTCGTACATAATTTCCCTAAATTTGAAATTGTTGAAATGTACCTCGGGTGAAAGGTAAATAGTTTGAGATTGCAGTGAAAAAGTATATGGTGATTAAGATATCTTGTTTGATGTTTTAATATTCCCTTGTAGATTTGTAAATTTTGTATTTTTGTCAAAATTATGACTTTTTTTATAAGTAATAATGCTGTAAATGGTTAGTTCTAATTCAAATCCTGTGCAATATTCATTTTTTTTTACAAAAATGACAAATTTGTACGATTGAATTGTTTATGTTATAGTAACGATGTGTTTGGCTTTAACATAAAAATCTACTTCACTAAACACAGACTAGGATTCTATACTATATTGGCACTAGACAGAACTCCATTCTCAACCACCATTAGAAAAAAAAAATTATTTGGCAACACTTGCCTGTGACAAAGTGTACTAAATAAACAAAGGTAAAAATGAATAAAATATACTCACATGAAAAAGATTACGTTGAAAAGTAAGTAAAAAATATAACAGACAGAGTTACATATTTCTGAATTTTCACACAACTTATTGCATTATTCTTTATTATTTAGGTCACACTAGAACCAGTTTGATGAGAACTATGAGCAGTGGTTCATTTGATCCGTCCAAACAATGGATGTTACCAGAAACCAGAGCATTGTTTGAAAAACAGTGGTCTAAATTCAAGCAAGCACTGGAAGGTAAGACGCTCTGCTAAATTGAAAATATCTAGTGTACCTCACTTGGGAGGCTTAATAATAAATGATAATAATAAACTATATTTATTCAGGGTAGCTTAAATAAGTGTTATAGGAAACACTTTTTTGCATCGAGGCCCTCCAAACTGCAGAATGACATCAACTTTGGCATGTACCAAAGGAATTTTTTTCCTGCCTTTTTGTATTGCTAATGACATTTTACAACAAGTAACACTGAAGTAAAGCACTTTCTCTATGTGCTACACTCATTTATAGCATTCATATCCAGTTGGTTTAATTACAAGCCTAGCATGTGGCTTTTCTAATGTGGTCAGTTAGCAAATGAAACAGTATGCTTTTACAGTTGATATGGATGCTATAAACAATTGTGGTACATACAGAAAACACTTTACTTTGGTTTTATGGGTTGTACTTGACATGGATGCTATAAATGATTGTGGTACATACAGAAAATGCTTTACTTTGGTGTTATGGGTTGTACGTACAGTATATGCTGTAGGCAGGCACGTAATAAATGTAATCAAATTATTTTTCATTTTTAAAGTCTCTGATAATTACTAGTATAAAAGTGAGAGTTGTGTCAAAAGCTCACTTTATGTGTTCATTGATACTCTTGTTTACATACGTCCTGTTTTTATTGTATTCAAATAAGTCCCGGTTTTTCTAGACAAAAAGTAATGTAACGTTTCGGTATTTCAATTCAAAATGGGAATACCTATATCTAGCTGACATCAATGTTATGGTTCCTTCTACCCTAATTCTAGCCAACACATCTCAAATTTAACAAGAAAAATATTTCACTAGTCACGTCAAATATGAAGTATAAATGAAATTTTCTTATTTTTTCTTAGAAACCGAGAAGGTGGACAAACTTGAGAAGAGAAAACTAAGAAGGAAGAAGACCTCAAGATTGCGAGAAGAAGAGTGAGTGTCTTATTCTTTCTTTTATCAAAATTTTCTCAGTTTACATAAATCTTTATTTCATGAGTTTTATTTTACTTTTTTAGATATTTGAATAAAGTTTGACTTTACAAATACAATGAAAAATGAAAATAAAGAAAAGTTGATCAGAGACATCAATTTTGACTTGCAGTTCCACTGACGATTCAGAACCACCGTAATAAGATGAGGTTAATCTGCTGAAATTATAATTTATTTAGCTATTGAGTGTTGAATAGGCAGCCTTTCCAAAATATGCCATGGTGGCGCTCTACTTCCTGTCTGTGTGTACTTTGGGGGTATACATGGTATAGGTTACTTGGTTAATCATAGAACACTGCTGCTTTCCTTGATGTCTGAACAATACGAAAACATCCCTGATTTACACTTCTACAGAATACCAAGGGACAAAGCTCTTAAGAAACGGTACCATGAGGTGATGATACCCCCAATTTGAGTGAGGGCGCTGTATTCTCAATTTCCTGTTTGCAGTCTGGAATGGCCTATTGACCACGTTTTTTACCTCTAGTTACTGTATCTGAAACTGCTAAGTTTTCATATTTCGTTTGTTTCCTGTTTCAGTCCTTGGGATATGACATCTAAAAGATGGCTAAGAATCTATGGTTTGAAACCACGTAAGCTGACAATAATGGATGCCTTAGCTCCAACTGTTATCACTCAACGCGCCAAATATGTACCAATTATAGACAAGTATGTACTCTCTAAAGTCTTTGATGAGGTAAGTTGATTGAACAACATCTAAAAACTGTGTATGTGTGTGTGTGTGTGTGTGTATGTGTGTGTGTGTATGTATGTATGTATGTATGTATGTATGTACGTATGTATGTATGTATGTATGTATGTATGTATGCGAGGAGCATGTGTGCAAGAAACAGTCTACAAAATGCATGTAAAAGATCTTTATAAGTTCCTAGATATTACATCCACAATGGAAAAAAAAGCATTACCACTATTTGAAGTGGCCATCAATTTGTATCATAGCACACTATGAGGCTTGCAAAAATGTTGTAGCAGAAAATGCATTTATCAAATCCACCATTTGTTTGTGACAGGTTCTCCCCTTAGCCCACACCACAGGCAGCAACAGAAAGGAAGTGAAATTGATCAACCCTCACGGTGTCAATCTGTTAGACTATGAAAATAGACTACATAAAGTTATACAAGAATACAGGACAAGACTAGATAATATTGTCTGGAGAGTTCTAACACAGGAGGAAAAAGACAGGTGAGTTCATGTTTGCACTCCTTTTCTTTTTGCACTGTCTGCTCAAATACAATGATGAATTAAAAGTAATTCTGCTCCTGAAGTTCCTATCATACATTGTACTTTTATCATAGCACATAATAATACAAGGATATCATAGTACTATTGAAAGGCATAATTTATCCAACATTATTTCAGCCATGACTTCATCTGCTGAAATGAACAAACTGACACATTATACACCTTTGTTCATACATTTCCATCACACACCTAACATATCGCCCGTGACACTAAATGTCTTCATCAATCTTGAATACAAATCTCTGTCTGTCAGCCGTGACTTTTGCTGAAATGACCAAACTGACACAGTTCACACCTTTGTTCATACATTTCCATTACATACCTAACAGACAGAAGGACAGACAAACAGACAGACAAACAGACAGATAGACAGACAGACAGACAGACAGAGACAGACAGATAGATAGACAGACAGACAGACACATACACATACACATACACATACACATACACATACACATACACATACATACAGATGGACAGATACAGATACACATATATGGACAGACAGACATACATGTACACAGACACATACATATACATACATACATACATACATACATACATACATACATACATACATACATACACATACATACATACATACATACATACATACGTACATACACACAGACACAGACACACATGCACACACACACATACACATACACATACACATACACATACACATACATACATACATACATACATACATACATACATACATACATACATACATACATACATACAAATAGACATACATACATACATACATACATACATACATACATACATACATACATACATACATACACACATACATACATACATACATACATACATACATACATACATACATACATACATACATACATACATACATACATACAAATAGACATGCACACACTTCAAGTCAGATGCTAAATAAAGACATTGTTATATAGTCTGATTTTATATAATGTCTTGTTCCTTTTTCAGATTTGGGGATGAGCACGATAAGCCTGTTTCTTTTCTGGACAACAAAATGGAAATGATGGAGGCTCTGGACAGACTGGGATGGCCTCTACCAGATGATGACATCACTTTATTGCAGGAAGAAATTGAACTAGCACAACGATACTTGCAACAGAGTAAAGACCTGAGAAAGGCGGCCGAGAGGAAGGGCAGTTATAATTCTTTAGCTGAATTAGAACGACCCAAATCTGGCAAGAAGGGAAAGAAAGTGAAAAAGAGGAGGGAGAAAATCGTCGTCAAGAAAGACTACGATGTTGAAGATGAGATTATTGATGATGGTGGAGAAGGAGATGATCTGTTTGAAGACAAATCTTCCCATACCAATACTGCTAGGGAGTATGAGGTAGAATATTAAATGACCCCCCTCCATATATGATCAAAACACCCCTTTCATTCCAGCAATATGAATTATTCCACAGGGGTGAAAGGTCACATTTGATATAATGTACTATACAGTGCAGCTGTTGTGTAACGGGAATAATATAATGGCAAAAAAGTACTTAAAAGTAGAATATTCATTTCATGGCAGTTTTCATTATCAATGAGGTCTATTTACATGAATGACCAATTTTGATCATAAGTTTATCTCCAATTTTGATTTTTTTTCCTTCATATTTGTACTACTAAGAATCAAAAGAAAAGAGAACTTAGTGTTATCTAGACTGTAAGATATGTCATGCCACTCTGCCTTTACCGGCCTTCTCTGAGGGGTTAAGTGATGTGTGAGGGCACCCTGTCACAGCATACCTTACAGACTTAGTGTTGTCAAGAAGTCTTGCTTCAATTTGGTCAACGTTTTTATTTCATCATTTTGATAGGATCTATAGAAACTGATAGTTGATCAAATTTAACATACCAATATGAGCATCAAAAAGTACTTGATTATTTGAGCAGCTTTTTTGATTTTCTGCCTTTAGAGCCCACCAAGGAAACTCTCTGCCAAATATCTAAATGTGCAGATTCTTAAATAAGCTACCGACCGGGACGGTGTCAATTTTTTTATTCTTAGTAAAAAAAAAAGTAGATATTATACAAGAATTCAATTTAAGTCAGCTATTTGTTGGGTACAAAGAACAAAAATCATCATCATTTTTTTTCCATCCTCACAGTTAACCACAGTCAAATTCTAAAATGAATTTGAATTCTGAATTGATTTATTTATAACCGTACATTTCAAAGACATTATCGTGGTAATACATCTGGTGAGGACCGCAGAAATAGTTTGATATGAACTAGTCGAGTCTGTGGTCCTGACAAAGTAAAATATTCACGAAAAAAGTATACAACTGTGCAACTGCACAATAAATAGAGAAAGATGAATGAAAACTTTAATGTTTGTTCAAAGTCTTTGAATGTATGATATATATATATGAATTTAAGCTACATAGTGTAAAATTTAGAGCTGCATTTGGGTCAACAAAATCAACAAAATCTACACCACAGGACAGAAAAATCTGGCAAAAATCAACAGCATTTCTAGGCAGCTGGTGCAAGGGTTGTAAAAGGTCTTAAGGCATAGATTCAAATCATCATCTAACCATTAATCCATGTTCTGTTCTATGTTACGCATAAACAACCCGATACATAGCATGGGTTACAGGGGTACCACATAGTATACAATATCAAGTATATACACAATACCTTTGTATGATCTAAAACATACAAAAAGAATTAAAAAAACAAGAAAGAAACCTTGTAAGTATAGATGATTTTGCTGTAAATTGAATTCTTGTAGAAAAAGAATGTGGTGTCTACATCCTATGTGCAATGTTTAGTTTACAAAATCTACTGCAGGGTATAGAAATATAGGTACAATATATAAGATAGAGTACAAGTCTACTGAAATCTTTTTATAAAAGGGGGGGAAATGATAGAAATAGTTAGTAGTAATATTGGTGTGTATTATGATATAGCATATATATATAGTGTAAAATATATATGGTATATGATATGTATGTAAGTTATGATATAGCATATACATGTATATATAGTATATAATATATATGGTATATGATACATATATGTAGGTTATGATATACATGCATACATATGGTATATAATATATATATATATATATATATATATATATATATATATATATATATATATATATATATATATATATATATATATATATATATATATATATATATATATATATACATACATACATACATACATACATACATACATACATACATACATACATACATACATACATATGGTATATATATGGTATATGGTACATATGTGTAGGTTATATTATAGTTATTGCTTGGTGCTATAGCTATCATGTGTTGTAAGGATGTTGGCTTGTCCCAGTAGTTTTAGTTTTGGAATGTTTCATTTTTGACTTTGGGGCTTTGAGAGTGTTGTGTTTCAACTTTGCATACATGTTTGTTTGCTTTAGTTTGCAGGGACTTCAACTATTGATGTAATTTGCTACTTCGTTAGATAAAATTATAATATTCTGCTTGTTATCCTTCACAATTTATCATATTCTTTTGTCCATCTTTCTGTTAACAACATTACATTTCATTCTTAAAAGTTCAAACTAACCAATCAAAAGGTTCATACTAAAAATGATCCCATTCACATTATCAGATCCACCCTATCAAAGTGCGTGTATTATTCATTCACATGATCAGATCCATCCAATCAAAGAGTGCATATTACTCATTCATATGATCAGTCATCCAATCAGAGAGTGTGTATTATTCACATGACCAAATCCATCCAATCAAACAATACATATTACTCATTCTTATGATCAGTCATCCAATCAGAAAGAATGTATTATTCACATGACCAAATTCATCCAATCAAAGAAAGAATGCATATTATTCATTCGCGAGCTGTCATCCAATCAGAGAGTATGTATTATTCACATGATCAGATTCATCCAATCACCATCAACAAACATTTAAGTTTGAATTAATTTCACAGATATAAGATCTTTGTGAATGGTTACACCACTTGTCTTTTCCAAATGAACTAATGACGAGCTTTTTCAATTCTCCCTCTCTCTCTCTCTCTCTCTCTTTCTCTTTTGCTGTTAATTAATCAAGAATAAACGACCCAAAAAGGTATGAAAATAATTTTAATCAACCACTCTGTGAAATCTAAGCCATTTCATAAATAATATTTGTATTTGTGCACCAGATATCTTTTTTACAATTGTAGTGTACATTTAAGTAAACTTTTTTTTTTTAAATCTATTTGTATTATAGCAGACAAGCTGATTGTTTTGTATATATTTGTGTGTTCTCTTGTAGGATATTTCAGAATTTTTTTTTTACAAATGTATATTCTAAGAATAATTTTTGCAAACAGAGATATGAAGAAATGGTATATAGTGATAGAGTGCAGGTAATGAAGAGAATCTGTAAAAAAAAAAAAAAAATTGTAAATGACAGAAAACGGTTCAATTTAGAAGAGAAAGAGTTTAAAATTGTCTTGTGGTTGGTGTACTGAGGTCGTACTGTCAAAATTATTAACATTTTAGTACTTCGAACAGCTATGTAACTTTTATAATGGTTTCTATGGTGATATGGTAATTAATCAAGCTGTCTGTGCATGTGATTGGACAATGGTGTATTGTCATTTGCATTGCAAATGAGGCAGATTTCCTAGACTGGTCTCTTGATATCTCTGTTTGTGTTTACATACTCAAACCAGATTTCGAGTTTTATGGCAAAACGAAAAAAGAAAAAAAAACACTGAAAAAAAATTTGTATACTTTTGTGTTTCATCATAGGGCTTTGGGAGTATGATATCAGAGACCAGCTCTAGCAAGAGGCCTCCTACTTCATGGAAACGTATACAGAAAATCCTAGATAAGAGGAAGGGAAATAGAGTGATAGCAAGGAAGGAAATGGATGGCCTTTATTATCCAGGTAAAAAAAAATGAAACTTGTCTAGTCCGAACAACTGTGATCTTGACCCTTTCACAATACTAGCATCTGTCTGTGCCAAAATTCAACCATTATGTACAAATCTAATGTTTCAACATACTTATTGCATCAAACATGGCGTAACCTTTGCCAAATTTATTAAAATTTGATCTTTGTGAAAATGTTCATGGTTTTTTTTGTAAAAATCAAAACAGTTTTTCCAAAATATAGTTAGATAGTCATTATTCGAACACAAATCAAAATTTTCCAAAATGTAGCCCGATACTTTGAATTCAGTTAAAGTTATTGTATTCAGAATATTGTGGAAGACAGATAAACAGATGTGATGGTGAATGGGTTCAGAATGGAGCACACATTATACAGAGAGATAGAATTTCATATTCTCATTCACAGTATCGTTTACATAGTCAAGATAAATTTCAAAAATATGCAAATTTTGGCTGGGAATGTCACTTTCCAATACTCTTTCCTGTAAACAGTTTAACATATATTAATAAATAATCCATGGTTGGTGAAGGTTCAACGATTTTTTTAAAAACTCAGTAACTGTAGAATTTTTCACTGACTAACATTGGCCACATTTATATGTGACAGTAAACTGCAATAAACATACCTTTGCAATCAATACAAACATTAATGTGTAATCATTTCACAGTCTACCTCAATTCCTGTACCCTCAACCTCCCCCCCCCCCCCCCCCCCCAGCATTTCACTGCCATTGTTGGCATCATAGGCCAAAGAATCATCATTTTATACAAGTTGACTTCACCTAGACCCTTCATTTGGTCGATTTTGGATATGTCCCTCTTAGACCTTGCGTCGATATTTTCACTAATGAAGTTTTGGCCGGAAAGCATACCACAAATTCTTGCTGTGTTTTAAATGTACCCACTGTGTCAGATGATGTCAGTGGTGTCACCATGTGATGTTGATCAACAAGAAGAGTGAAGCTCAGTGGAACATAGGCGGTAGACTGGATCAACCAATCACAAAGGGAAAGATTTCATGATGGATTATCTTGAGTGGGTTAAGTGGTCAAATATCATAGTCTAAATGTAGGTTTGAATATAGAAACGTTTGACAAATATCTAAGCAAGTGTTGAGAGGGATATCACTGAAATCAACCAAGTAAAGTGTGTAGGCTGGTGTTGACTGACCATGAGGTAACATCAATATATATATATACTGGTACATACATGTATGTTTCCATGAGGGACAGTTGGTCACCCCACCAGCCTGTGACAAACAGTCTGTGTTGGGGTAAGCTAATGAAAGATCTCAGGGAAACTGGCATATGATGTTGTCAACTTGCATAACATGAATTTAAATATGATAGATTCAGAAAATAACACCAACACCACCCTGACACCATACAGATACTTGTATATAGCTGAAATGTATTAAATTTCAAATCCAAATAAATATTGCAACCCCCACCCCACCCACCCACCCACTTATTCTTTATTCTATAAACCATAGATGTTGGACTGATTATTATCCAGAGACACATAGCAGTTAAAAAGATAATTCAATTCCATTCCAAACCCAAACGAGGTGTCCAGACACCAAAGGTAGATTGCTAAAATTCCAACCCAGTATTTACTACCCCATATTATTAAACTGTCCAACACAGGAGTTGTTAAGAGCTGTCCAGATACCAGACATGTAGAAGTGAAATACAGAGATGAAGATGAAGACATCTTGCCAACTAGGTTTGCTATTCCCATAGGAGGAGCCCAGCCATGTCCTACACTCAGGGTAAGGCAATAAAAACCAAGCATCTTGGGATGACATCATAGGTGGAAATTAACTCTTGCAAATATGAATCATGTTTGTCAAGTGCATATAAGAGTGACTGATACAATCTATACATTTTCATTCCAACCACTTTCATCATTTAAGTATCAACATCCCCTGATGAGTGTGATAAAAAAAAGTGGGAATCAAGATTGTGTTCTGTATATAGAACTCATATACAAGTTCTATAGCCTCCCATAGTATGAGTGTACATTCTTTGTAATATACTGAGCTTGTTTCTTGGACAAACTCAAAAGATTTATACCACTATTGTGCCTTATTGGTGTACCCTGCCATGAAATGGGGGACCTGGTAAGATGAAACTGTTACATGATTTTAATCCTATGCACTTCAATAGTTCAACAGGGAGTTCATAAAGACTATCGATAGTATCATAATTGTATCGTGCTTTTAGCATAATAGCTCAGAGGTCTTTCAAAATGTGCAGTATAGTAATTCCACTATTGGCCAGCCTCGTTTACGTTATGTGTTTCACATCAAATGCAAAGGATACTGTTTCATATCCTTTGTACACATATTTGGCCCTTCAATTTATAAACAATATTACGAATTGACGAAACCCTGACATGTGAATTAGAACTTGAATGTGTGGTATAACTACATGTACTTGTATCAGATTATGGCAAATGTAATATGAGAAATTCTGATATGTGTGAACAAAAGTTCATGTTTTCATAACTATAACAGTGAGATTTTAGCAACCTGCTCCTCCCAGAACAAACAAAGTCATTCTGTTGTGTTATTACATGCGTGTGCACATGCACACACCTAGGTCAACACTTCTGTAGTGTCGGCAGTGCACATTGCTACCATCACAGACTTATATTATATAGTTTAACTTAGCTCTTTATGAGATCTAGCCAATTATTTGGGACATCTATGTTTCCACTCTTGTCATTGCTTGATGATTCACATGGCTGAAATTATTTACAGATGAATTTAGAGTGACCATGCATCTACCTAGCCTATCTGTAGACTTGAATGACTATTGCTACTCTATTATTCTGCTATCCTAACTGACATTTGATTTTTTGAGTTTTGGCGATCGTTGGAATGGAGCAAAAAATCAAAATTTTGGTGATCGTTGGAAAGGAGCGAAAATTCAAAAATTCAGTTAGAATAGCAAAATATTGTAGTAATAGTGGTTCAAATCTACAGGTAGGCCAGCATCTACTAGGTTACAGTAAGCAATTAATGTGGCACTCAATCTATGTGACTTATACAGGTACATGTACTTGTCAAAATCCTAATGAAAATATAAAGGACGCTATTTAGATTGATGGCATTGTGTGGATTGTATATGTACTGCATGTTAACAGTTGTGTCTTGTCTGACAGGCTGGGGACTATGTTCTCGTCAAGACTGGCAGTGGAGATTATGAGTGTTGGGTGCCTGGAATAGTACAACATGTACCACTGAGTCAAGAAAGACAGGCTAAATATTACACTGTAGTCAAATTTAATAGTCGATATGTAAGTATACAAAACACAACCTAGGTTCATTAGTATTTACAATCATGTTTGAGTTATGTGAATTTCTTCTTCTGCGACGGTTATGATAATTGTCAAAAGCCCACCGAGACACTATAAGTGGTAACATTTTATGTATTACGGTACTGCAGTACTTAGTAACTTATAAACTCTGCTCTGTATGATATAATTCAGATCACATGGCGAGATGCTAAAATTGTCCTATCAGACACTGTATATTATATGTACAGTTATAGCCTGTGCCCCTTGAAAGGGAAATACCAGCCTATAAAGGTATTTTCATAAACTTTGGGTTCTGAAGAGTAACTGTACCACTGAGAGAATCATAGAGGTGAAAACACAGCTTCAATTTGGTGTTTCTTGACAATCAAGCATAAATTAAGTGATGTGAAATCATGCAATTACTCTCCATAACCCAAAGTTTTTGAAAATACCTACGCCTACTTCCTAGAGTGGCATTTCCCTTTAAATACAACTGTACATTTGTGGAGATAACTTATGATGAAAAAATGAATACCACCATGTCTATTAATGTTACTGTTAATATGGAAATCATGATTTTTTCAACCCGATACTGATAAACATCAAAGTACATGTACACATGATGTATACTGCATATAACATCAGCTGATTGTCACTCTGTAAATATTGTATTATTCGCAGACTGAAGCCTTACGAGGTGAACTCATTAAGATTACGAAATCGAGATTTAGCTTTGCCATCAGGTATATCTGGGAACTACAGAAGGAGAGACGTGAAAGGTGAGAAAAAAATGTTTTGAATTATGTGTGAAACCAGACTCCAACTATTGGTCAACACATTTATATGTATTCTAAAAGATGGAATTGGTTTTGATAGCCAATGATTATTACATCCAAACAAGTCAAAAAAGGCCTGTGTTAGAAGATGGAGTTTATAATTTGGGTAAGAAAAATAGTCAGCCATCTGCCAAAGCTCATATAATTTCGGAGTCTTCTAAACTTTCAAGATGGTTTCATACATAAGAAAGCATTAATTCTATATCATGGGATCCAATTATTGGGCTTTAACTGTGTTAAACCAATCAAAAACAACCCTGTCACCAGGTGGATTTGATTACCTAGTTTAAGGCATTAGCCAATCACCAACTTTTATCAGGCAAAGTAGAATGTGACCTCCATGTTTGAAATAGCCAATTAGCAAAGTGTATTCCACCACATAGCTGATGTTAGCCATTTAGCTATAAGTAATACACCTGTTATCTGTCTCATCAAAGTTGTGTCAGCCAATTACAAGCATTTATTCCACCATAGACCCCCAGGGTCTATGATTCACCTGTAATTCCACCAGGTGAATTCACCATATTCTCCTCACATGCTATCAGTAAAGTGTGCAGGGAAACATATCGCTATTAGCCAATGCTTGTGCTATCTATCACACCAACTTCTGAATAAATAGGAAATCCTGAGACTTATTTGACATTGTTGTTTGAGATGTTATATTTAATATAGAAATGTTTTTTTTTTGCAGAGAGGCAATGCATGTATCCTATGACGATGACTCAAATGGAGATCGTGGACGACGAAAACATCGTAAACACAGGAAACATCGACATAGGCACCGACATCACAGTAGGCAACATCATGACAGAGACAGTGGTGACAACGAACAACAGGAAGAAGAGAATATGCAGAAACAAATTTCTGACTCTGGTAGAAGTAGAAGTAGAAGTAGGAGTAGGAGTAGGAGTAGGAGCAGAAGCAGCAGTGGTAGCAGAAGTCCATCCAGTAGTCGAGGTAGGTGTAGTCTGAGGTAGGTGTGGTCTGAGGTAGGTGTGGGCTGAGGTAGGTGTGGTCTGAGTAGGTGTGGTCTGAGGTAGGTGTGGTCTGAGGTAGGTGTGGTCTCAGTTGGCGTGGTCTGAGAAGGCGTGGTCTGAGGTAGGTGTGGTCTGACGTAGGTGTGGTTTGACGTAGATGTGGTCTGACGTAGGTGTGGTCTGAGGTAGATGTGGTGTGACGTAGGTGTGGTCTGACGTAGGTGTGGTCTGACGTAGGTGTGGTCTGACGTAGGTGTGGTCTGAGGTAGGTGTGGTCTGAGGTAGGTGTGGTCTGAGGTAGGTGTGGTGTGTGGTCTGAGTATAGGTGTGGTGTGTGGTCTGAGGTAGGTGTGGTCTGAGGTAGGTGTAGTCTGAGGTAGGTGTGGTGTGTGGTCTGAGTAGGTGTGGTCTGAGGTAGGTGTGGCGTGTGGTCTGAGGTAGGTGTGGTCTGAGGTAGGTGTAGTACGTGTGGTCTGAGGTAGGTGTGGTCTGAGGTAGGTGTGGTCTATATGCTTAACCTGGCTACTTAATTCTCAAAATGTTACCTATTTAACTGTCAATCAAATAAACCAGCTATATTCAATGCAATTATTTTTTTTCTATTTTACTATTCTCTACAGGGGCCAAATCATCCAAATCACACACTACACACAGTGACCGGTCACAATCTCGATCCAGCTCCCGATCTAAGTCTCGTTCAAGATCCAGATCCCCTTCGCATTCCCCATCCCGATCCCCTTCCCCACCTCATTCCAGATCCATATCCCGTTCTCCATCAAGATCTAGAAGCCGCAGTCCACCAAAAAGCGACAGGACATTCTACAAGGAAGAACATGAGAAGTTATTGAATTTACAACAACAATTACAAGAACAACAAGAAGCTCAGCTCAGGGCTCAAGAGGTAAACCAACATATTTGAAAAATTCTATAGCCATTCATAGCTCAAACATCTGAACCACAGAGAGACTTTTTTCTTGGCACTCTTTTCATAGATGCTAAACTTTACAGTGTTTAAACTACCTAAGATAACTATTACTAGCACATGTTATTTGAATATTCATGCTAGAAATGTATCATTTACATGTCATTTGCATATCAATTGTCTAGAATATATTATTTAAATTAATTTGCATGTTTGTTGTCTGATGTGTCATTTTAATTCATTTGCATATCGATTGAATTTAATTTGCATACTCATCATTTACATATAATTTGAATATTAATTCTCTGAAATGTATCAATTTCATGTCATTTGCATATTCATCAACTGAAATGTTGACATTTCATTTGAATATTCAAGATAGTATCAGTATTGCAGATGTCCAAATTATGACTACAAATTAGAAAAGTTATCATTTTTACAATCTTTCAAAAAAAATTTCAGGAGTTGAAAAAAGAGCAACAAAAAATGTTGGAAGATGCAAGACAATTATATGAAACCCAGATAAATCAACTACAAGTGAGTCAGGCCACTCTACAGAGTGAACAGGAAAAACTGCAACAACAGCAAAGAGAATTACAAGAACAACAACAACAACTGAATGACTCAGGCGTAAGTATTGCAGTGTTTACAAAATGAGTGCCAATTCAGGTTTATAGAATGTGTGGCCATATGGACAACAAAGTGGAATTTTTATTCATAAAACAACTTTGGTATGTTTTACTACTTGAGAAAACAATGTGAAACAACATATACAAAGTCCTTGATTGTAACTCAATAAAGTTCCCAAAATTAAAAAAAAAAATGTGTAAAACGTTTGTTATTATACATACAATAACACACTTTTAGGACACTTTCCAGCTTTTTGCAATTTATTGAGTTACAAACGTAGACTTGGTATATGTTGTTTCACATAAGTTTCTCAACATAGTACACTTGTTTTATGAATAAAAATTCCAAAATAAATCCTGATTTGGCACCCATATAGTAGTCTAGTTTCTATATGGTATCAATACAATTTACACCTCCACACACGTTGACATCCAGACTATACATATGACCACTGCTACAACTTGGATTAGAACTAAAATTTAGGTGTGATAATCAGTTGTCTTGCAGAATTACAGGAAAAGTTAGTCCTGAATGATTTTATTAAATCCTTATGGCTCCATGGATAAGGTAACACTATATGAGAGAAACTGGGATTTGAATCCTGGCCTTTAAGTTACATTAAAGCAATAATTACTATACATTGCACACATTAGTATTATTTCACCAGTGCTATGTCACCACGGTGATAACTTTTTGACAGGTGAAAGGTCATTTGAAAGATAAAAATGATGTCTGGAATTATTTTATTTTTGAGTGAAGATTTAGACCTGCTGCAGTATTTTCATTTGGAATTCTGAATTATCTTTCTCTTATTGTCAATCTCCAGAAATTGTTTGAATCCAGGAAAGAAGCGGAACAAGATGAAGAAGGTAAAGGAGAACAACAGGTTGAACAAGATTCTACACCAAGAGGTAAGCTTAAAAGTGATTCAAGATTTTTTATTCTTTACACTTGACTTTTTCACTGTAATTCTAGTATAATATCTATGATGGCATCGATATCGACTTCTGGTATTGTTTATCAGTACGGTTCATCATGTCAGAACAAAAGCATTCCTCATCTCTTCAGTGTACATATACAAAATTGTGTCAATGAAATTCTAGGTTTCAGTTCTATCAATAGAAAGCAGTAATTACCTATCCTTCGTTGAGTAGTATACTGCAGGCAGATTTACAATGTGGCAAAATCCACCTACCCTCCAAAAAAACAACCCAATTCAAGAACAAGTTCAAAAAAGGGGGGAAAAGGTACAGCTAAAAAGTGCTTGGGCCCAGTAGGTGTTATTTTGTTGTTTGCTAATGTAATGACTCTCAAGCACTTTCAAAATGCAATTGTAATTATTTGATGATAAATCACTATCATACCTACAAAGTTAACATAACCATTTGTGAAAACAAAAATTTAAAAAAGTTTGATACATAATGAAATTTATGTAAGTATTGATGTGTGTCGAAATTTCTTGTGGAAAATGTACATTAAATTATAGACCAAAACATGGGCAAAGAAAGAAACAATCTTCAAAGAAAAATCATCCTGAAACTACCTCTAAATCAAAGGAAATTTGTAATGTTTCAAGAACTAACAGAAAAATAAGACATGGAAAAAGAAAAAAAAGTATATACATGTATTTACGTAGTATTTCTTTTGTTATGTCTTCAGTTAAAAAACTGCATGAAAATGAAGAAGTGTTAGCTAGATGGTCAGATGACGGCTGGTACTATAGAGGTAAGTTGTTTAGGACGATATGTATTACTGTGTCATGAAATACTAGTCTTGTAATATCACGAAGTCAGTTTTTACATTTTAGTAATATGTGGGTAAATAAAAAGATAAGCCAAAAAAATATTGTTTCTGGCACGCACCATTTAAATACCCCCATGTCGGTCTTTTGTGTGTGTATTTGTCCAGCCCATGCAGTCTACAGATCTGGAGGAAAACACAAAAATAACCTTCCCTACTTCAGTGAAGACAACTGCAGAGCCAATCATGAACAAGCAAATGACATCTGCACCACATACACACTTGCTCTAAAGTACTAAATAAAAAGAACAGTAACTGCCATAAATAGTAGACTGAGTATCAGGTTTGTTGAGAATTATAAAAGAAATGTCATGTCTTAGAGCACCACTTTAGATAAAATGTCCTGACCTGAAACAGTCCATTTTTTTTGCCTAAAAGAAACATATTTTTTCAGTGGTTTAATGTGATAAAGATGACAGTGTTTATTTATCAGAAAGTGTTTTTTTCACCATAGACCCTACATATATGTGTTTACCACAGCCTCTATAACTCCATACATGTTTACCACAAACTCTATAACATCCATATGTATATACATGTACATGTTTACCACAGACTCTGTAACATCTAGTGTGTATATAACTTACGTCATAACTGACTCTATTCTATTCTATGTTTGTATTCTCCAGGAACTGTACAGTCCATTGTTGACGATGAGACATATTTCATTGCCGATAGTAACAATGATTTAGAACAGATTAAAAGAATTGATATTATTACTGACAATGATGACTCAGGAAATATCATTAAGGTTAGTATAACAACAGAGGAAACCAGGTTTTCAGCTGTTAAGATACACACACATTAAAGCTATTGCTGCGATATGTTGATATGGGCAAGGGTGGCATCTCTAATGACTTCCAGGATCTTGCAGTTTACATTTTTGGAGACTTCCAGTGTTTATACTCTCTTGATCACAGGTTGATTATATCCACACAACGGATTAGTCCCATACCGTGGAATAAAATTCAATAAAAATGTCATTTTGTGAGTATTGCTGTCAAGTGTGATGTGAAGAAACTAACCAGAAATATTATATTACCTCAACAGCAAAATGATCCAGTTATTGCCTTGCATCCAAATTACACCTTCAGTTATGCCCCTGGTGTGGTCCTAAGCATCTACCCAGACCTGTGGACTCACATCCGTTACTATGACGGCGAGGAGGCTAAAGTGCCTAGAGAGGAGGTCTACAGAATCACTGCTGATAAATTTGAAAGTGATGTCACATACATTTTGAAATGTGAAGACAACTGGGTGGGCCAAGCTGTGGTTGCTAGGAACGACACCAATGGACAGTACTACCTAGGTATGGACATATATTTGATAGGCTTCATAGTCTGCTTTATATCTTACTACCAAACCAGGGTGACTATAACGTTTTGATGGGGGTTTTTTTGCCTCTTACACAATGTTTACTGTTACAAACTACATAAATCAAAATACAGACACTGAAAGCATGGAAGCATATAAAAGTATTCATCTAACTGTGAACACAAATCAACATCACTGTCTGATGAAACAAGGAAGATACAAATGCAAGTGTTTATTTGTGTTCAAAGTGTAAAAAAAAACCATTTCATTTCCGTTTGCATTATCAGTGCCTGTATATTGTTTGTGTAATTCATGACAACAAACATTATGTGGGATGTAAAAATACATCATGCAGTCTAATTGAAATTCTATAGTCACTCCGATTTGGTAGTATATGATATGTCTACCATAACTATCACATCTATCATACATACATGTCTACATTTGTACAGATCTTGTTAAACATAGCCTTTACTAATATCAAGTTTTAGTACCATTTTAATAAATAAGATACAGTGTTGGCAAGGATAGTGTGATATATTTCTACATGTAGAAAAATCTTATGTGTACATAAACACAACCACAATTACCTGACTGATTAATGTGAACAATATAAGTGTCCTCTTCAGTATTTTTATGTCGCGAATGATTATTGCTCATTGTAGTGGACACCTTAAGTTTATTGACCACACAGCATTTCTTACTAGCCTGTTCACTGTGTTGTTGTGTTACATTGTCAGCTGTTGTACCTCCTAGCCCTCATATACAAATATTGGATATATTAAGGGCAAGGAGGTATGACAGCTAATCTGTGAAATCACATAGCAGCACAGTGAACAGACCAGATTTCATCGAGCAATAACATTTAGAAAGAATTACACATGTAGCACATGTTCCCCTCTGTTATAGCTCAGAGACTTAAATATTTATAAACATGCAGAGTTACGGTACAGTGTTTTAATATTTAAAAGGATTTTCACTTGCACCGCATCCAAAATAATTAAACAAATGTTTACTGAAAATATGCATATATTTTCAGATTCCATCCCCATCTGTCATTATTTTAAAGACTATATCCGAAAACCTTGCAACATCTACTTCAAACTAAATTCTGTGTCTTTTTGTCAAATCTGTACATACAGGTCAGGTCAAAGAGAGAGTTGGCAATGGTCGACAGTACATCATAGAATGGGCTGATGCAGCCCTGCAGATACAAAATGCATCATGTATCTTTGGGGCATTCACAAAACGTCATCGACTGGCTCTAGGTGACCGTGTACTGGCCATCAATCCCAATCTCACAGGTCTGGTCTACCTGCCCGGTACAATTACTAACGTCCGCACAGATAAACTTGTGGTCAAGTTCTGCAATGGTGACAGGTATGTATTATTACTCACCGACAAAAAATCAGTGATCTATGAAACTGCAGATTTGACATGATGTATAGGAAAATGTGTCATTTGTTGAGAAAGCACTGATTCAGTGTTGTACAATGTAAATTTTAAAAGACTTGTCATGAAACTTGAAAAATTATTGATGTGTTTTTGTATCTAAGTATTAGATGACTAAAAGGAAAAGTCCAAGCAGACTTATTTCTGCCTTAAGTATACTTGTATTGGTTACTGTTATCAACTTACATATGATTTTGAGTGATAAAGTAGCACTTTGATAACTGGCACAACTTTAAAATCTTTCAAGAAGCCATCCTGCACACTCATGTGTTCTGCCATTTTGGGATTTCCTGCAAGGGTTTGGGGGAAATTTTGTAGGAAATGACATCATTATCCCAATCTCTTTGTCGTGACAGAGATTGTGGTAGCTATGACATCATTTCCTGCAATACATCAAAACTATGATGTCATTTCCTGGTATAATAACAAGTCACTTACATGTTTCTTACAGCTCCAGTAAGGTGGATCCTGTACAGTGTTTCTGGCTATCCCAAGATTACTATGATAGCGCTGTTGCCTACTACAATAGCCGACAAACTTTGTACTCCGACTCCGACTCCGACTCTGACTCTTATACAGATGAATATTGACAATCTGTTAGTACAAACATTAGGACAAAGCATGGAATAATCAAGTCATAAAAGTTACCGACAATATGTCAACATTTATCAAGTTATCCACTGTAATTGTAAATACCTCATCATAATTTCTATTCATTTTTTAGAAGAAAAAAAATTCAATATTCTATTCTGATATATCAAGGTTGTATTTTGCTATTTGCAGTGTTCATAAATAGTGAACTGGGGAAGTTTATTTTTTATTTTGCTGTTTTTTAAAAGGATTGCAAGTGTTTCTGAAACTGAAAGATTGAACGACACTGGGTCAAATATGATCACCATAGACGGTTTAGATGAAATGGAGGAGGCTTTGATAATCATACCTGGACACAATACAGGACAAAGTTAATATAATGGCTGTTTCTAGCCTTTAGCCAAGCAAACATCTGCTATCACATGAAAGCAGTGACCCAGTGGTCTTCAAGTTTACCAAAAATTATTTTTACATGTCTCATGTCATTAATTTAGAATTTTGAAATTTAAATATCACATCGCTCCTTATAAAAAATGTTACCAAATATGAACCACATTAGTTTTTAAGAAATTTTTTTTCAAAATAAATATTCTCAAAGATTTATATATTTTGCTCCATGAAAGAAGAATATGCAAATTGTGTTTTTGTAAGTATTTTTTAACTTCTTATGTTGCCAATGTGGGCTTTCAAAGTTCAATGTTACCATGAAAATTTAGGGCTTGAGTTTAAAATTTCAGAATTTACATAATTTTTCACATTTGAGAATTAATCTGACAGAAGTGTAGGCTGTAGGGTACGCCCTGTCGGGGCACCATCACACATCAGCCTAACCCTTTTGATAAGGTGCAATGCTGTTTATGACTTAGCAACAAGGCGTATCGTGTCTTCAGTCTAACACAAATTCTAAGAAAATATTTGTGTAAAAGCACAAGCAGAGCTTTAGTATGTAAATGGTTTTATGAAGACAGAATTATCAAAGTGCCTTTTGTTAGTTTGTGTGACTGCGTTTAGTATTGTGGACATTATGAATGAAATCTGATATTGTGTTTCATCTTCTTCCTTGCCAATGGTACTTAGTATAGGTTCAGTTTTGTAAAAATGTAAGTGAAAATCCGTGCCCATTCTCAGTTTAGGATACAAATTGAGTGTATGTTCTGGAATGTGTAACCCTTTTACCATCTCTGACAAAACCATCCCGTTTGATTACATATGTTCATCTATTCACTGCTGATACACTTCTTTATTCTTGCCAAATTCAAAAATCATCAATTAATCTAAATTATGTCACAAACACACACAAAATGGTTGTTTCTAAGAAACTGGTGATTTGAACGTCCAATGTAAATGGAACGTTTGCTTTTGACAAAGTTTAATTTGCAATCCGTTCTCACAATCAGTATGTGGTGCGTAGTCAATATTATAAACGAGAATGCTTATTTTCAATGTGGCATACAAGGAGGGGATAAGAACAATGCTGTTCTCATTCATACTGTCTACAGAAGTCTTTGGTATTATGAGCAGTAAAGGAAAGAGTTTACTGGTCTTTGTAATTTATATGTAAATTACTTCAGATTGTACAAAAAAAAACCTTGCACGTTCAGATTTTTTCTACCAAAGCAAGCTATTGTGTATTATTTGAACCTCTGTCAATCTTCAGAATCTTTCTGCAGTGCCGAAATCTTTCAGAATATGTGCCTTCACATAAATTCTCTAAACTATTCCGGTTTTTCAAGGAAGCAATGTAACACTGAAAATACCACAGGAATTAAGGAGAATTTGTGCATAGAAAAACCTGAGAGCTGGAGTATGAAATCTTGTGTGACCCTCCTTTTGCTCAGTAAACCCACCAATGGTGATAATTCGATGCCTTTTTACTATCCCACAAGGACAGATAGTTTCATAGCGTGCCTAAAAGTGAATATTTTGTACAAGAACAATTTATCATAGATGGTGAAATTATTAGGGTTATAAAATATGAATGTAAAGGAAAGATACATACTGTGCATTTAATATTTACAATAATATCATTAGCGTCTAATCGTGCAGTATGCAGGTTATACTTTTTACATCGTAAATATTTTGATAAAGCAGTTTGCCAAGCAAAGTGCTTAAGTTGAAGTGTATCAAATAAAGAGAAGATATAAACTATAGCACATTGTTTCTTTTTTTGTTGTTGAAAAGTTGAATATGTACTGTCTGAATCTCTACATGATCAGAGGAAGAGAGAATAGAAAGGGGTATGGAAGAAGGGGGGTGTTGGTGGTGAAACATTGGCAAATTGAAGAAGAGAGAGTTGGATAAAGTAATGAAGAGGCAAGCTTTTAATATTAGGACACATGTATTTATTATCATCTATGTATGTACCAAAATATATGAAATGGTATGCTTTAGTAGTAAAGAGCACCATCAACAGAGTGAGTGTGGACAGAACCATTTTGATGGGTGGACATCTAGCTCTGAATCAAATGACTTGTACATGTACAGTTTATAATTATGCTAATTCACAAGCACAGATCTCGCCCCAGACTCATCACCACTAGCCACTACCCCTAATATCAGCAACCGTTTTTGAGAAAATGTCACACACACACACATACACACTCATGTATGCACATATGGATGCACACACTCTGACCTTGTCCCATACATCAACTGTCTTGTATTATTAAATTGTATAGTCGCTGTCCATTTTCCCCTACTGTAACAGTGTATGAATAGACATCGCTGTATATGGTGTTATGGCTTTGCCAGCGAATTGTAGGACCATATTTTAGACATCAATTAACGGCATGTTATTCTAGAAGTTGGGGACGAAGCTATGTCTTTGGTACTTAGAAAACTTGTTTCAAAAGGAAATGCCACCATTGCTCCATCTGTCAATGTCAACTTGTCCACACTGATAAAAGGATGAGCTGATCACAGGCATCTCTAAATGACGACAGTAGTGGTACCTTACCACTGTTTCAGACAGGAAAATCAAGGATACTTGCTAGGCAGAAGAAGCTATTACTGCAGTGCACAAAAAAAGGGAGTACTCCATCTCCTGTCAATGTGTAACTGGATGAAAGTCGCAATAAATAAATTACAAAATTCAAAATACATTTCCAATCATTTATATATGTCACCCAATCTAACATACAATAAAATGTAACATACTATTTTTTGACAGTAGTCACTTTAATATTTATTTGAGTAGTGCAGAAACAAAGTATAAGACGTATACATATCTCGGGTTGTCACATCTATCTGACATCTTCATCAACTGGCTGTGCTGGCTAGCACCCATACTGGTTATCTTATGAGTTCTTAAAGGGTCTTAATTCATTCACAGTGATAATTTCGCTGGCTGCTGGATATCAATTTATATGTATCGAACTATCATTTTCATAATCTGTTCAATGAATATGTTTGATTTGATATGACATCTTCGGCATCTTCCCAGTGACTGGCAATGCCTGGTATTGTGCCCTCATGTGTAGATGCAAACGAGTCTGCATGCATGCATGTAACTGAGTCCAAAATACATTGACCTTTTCCAAGGCATAATGACCCACCTTAAAAGTTAATAGGTTTTTGACAGATTTGTTCTCATTTTCACCAGAGATGGTTCATAAGTGTCTGATGTTGGCTGGAATTTCCAGCCACAAACCAGAGATGGTTCATAGGTCTCTGTGGTTGGCTTGAATTTCAAGCCACAAACCAGAGATGGTTCATAGGTCTCTGTGGTTGGTTGGAATTTCCAGCCACAGACCTTAAAAATCACCCATATTATGCACAAAGTGGTGATGAAAAATTTCCACTTTTTTGTGCATATAATGACCATGAAATTGACCATTTGGAATGGTCAATGTATTTTGGACTCAGTTATGTGCATGAAGAAGGGATACTTCTCAAATGGGTAATTTGTATAACCTATCACCTATCTGCCCACTAAGTAACGTATATCATGCAATTCATCGAGGTGTCATCCTGAGTAAGCTTAACTAGGCACATACAGGACTGCACACAACATCTACATCTCCCTTGATGTCAAGCATTTCAACATCCCATGCAAAGACATCACCTGCACTGGAGCAGTCAATGCCAGCAATCTCAGCAGCGCTAAGGGCTCTGGACCACACGCTGAAATATGCAATGACACCACTGAAAGCCTGTCTTGCCGAGAAGCCTCCTCCGAGAGTGTCCTGCTCTTGACCCAAGACCATAATACCACCGCCCGTAATTGTAGTACCTTTCATGAAACCAGAACCACCGTCGAAGAGGACACCATTGTCATAGAGTGCCCAGCTGCCATCACTTGAAGACCATGTAGTACATACCATATGCCATTTACCATCATTGATATTCAAAGATGTCACTTTTGGTTTCTTGTTCTTGATGTACAGTATCAGTCCACCAGTAGCAAAGAGTTGCCATTCGTTATCCTGGCCTCTTACAGCGTATGAATACAATGTTGCAACTTTCTCATTTCCAACTCCCTTGGCCCAAATACACGTGGTGAATGCAGACAGTGCAGGTATTGGTGTGGTCAAAGTTACATCAGTGCTCTTTGTCTTCAGTTCAAGTGCACTTCCACAATCTATAGATTTAATTCATGGAAAGGTATTTCTTTAAAATGTGTTTCGTAAACCTACCATACAAACAATACTGTTATTAGAGGCACAACATCCACTTCAATAATATGCAACGTGAACAACTACACATATTATTTGAAGAAGCTTGTCTATTTTGCCATAGAGTTAACAGAAGCAGTGGCAGCCATACTGGATTCTAAATTAGTATAATTTTGACCTAAGTTTTATATCTATTTAAGAAGTTTGTAGGGTGACACCCCCTGCCTGGGACCCCTTGATTTCAACTAAGATTGGGTTTGAGTTTTCGTGAGCAATGTAACAGAAAAAGTTTAAACAGTTTATTGCCAAGGCATAATCTATCTTAAGGTGTTTGGTGTACATGTAGCAATATATAAGAATGATGATCACCACGTGACTTTTATATTACTAAAACAAGTCTTCATAGATCACGCAGTTCCAAAAATGCCTTAATTCTATTGTGAATGAATGAGGATGTGATTCAAAAGATTTGGTGGCAACAAATAAACACTACAAAGTATCTGTTGTATGCAGGAAATGACTGGACTTCGTTACTTGTACCAGAAAATCAAAAATCAAGGTCAAAGAAAATTTACATATGGTTAATATAGGGTAGACACTTTAATGAAGTCTTTGCATATTGACATTTTTGAGTTTTTTTTAGTTTTTTTTAGTTTTGCGGTAAATCATGATTGTTCACTGCAAATATGGATGCCATTTACTGCAAAGTGATATGAGCTTGAAATGTAATGCATGTAGGTATACATTACTAGTTCTGTATTACCCTTACACATTATTCAAAAAGAAATTAACCATACATAAATGCTACAATATGTCTACAATTTGCAAGTAATGGCTTAACCTTGACAGTCTACTTTGAAAGTGAAGGTCAAAGGTCAAGGTCTTACAAGAAAGCTTGCATGGGATTATATGGGTTTAGACACTTGAATGGAATCTCTTTGTATTGAAGTGTTTGAGTTATGCAGCAATATCCTGATTTTTATTACAAATATGACCATCATTTCTGTAAAAAATAATATGAGCACCAAAAGTGGCTTATGTATATTGTTTTTTCTCCAATATTACCTGTAGTCATACTAAATAAGAGAAATCGCAACAATCAATTCTATAAAGTGTCTTTGACAGTTAAGAAATTGATAATTGACCCTGCAGGTCAAGGTCAAAGGTAAATGTCTTAAAAATCTTAGCAGAAAGCTTGCACCTGATAATTGATAATATGGGAGTAGACACTTGAATGGAGTATGTGTATTATATTTTGAGGTACGTATGCAGTACATGTTGATTTTTAACTACAAATATGGTCCCCATTCAGTCAAATTTGCATGTCATGAAAGTGACATGCATCTGTCCCAAATAATGTTACCTTTGAGCCAGATTTGAAAGAAATCGTAATAATGTATGTCTGAGAAATGATGTAATTACAGACAGACAAAGCCCCATTTGTAATTGTTCCCCCTGTGGAGGGGAGGTGGGGGAGACGACTTAATATCATTTTTGGAGATTGCATTTTTTTAAATGTTGTTACAAGTATAATGAAATTGAGTAAAGATGAACTTATTTCACCCAAAAAGATAATCACTGTGACAATCAGCACATTTTTGAAACTTGGAATAAATCTGATTTGTACTTACCACATACTAAACTATTGATGAGTTGTACATCTCCCTTGATGTCAAGCTTGGTAACATCCCATGCAAAAACATCACCTGCACTGAAACAGTCAATGCCAGCAATCTCAGCAGCGCTTAGGGCTCTAGACCACACGCTGAAATATGCAATGACACCAGTGAAAGCCTGTCTTGCCGAGAAGCCTCCTCCAAGAGTGTCCTGCTCTTGACCCAAGACCATAATACCACCGCCCGTAATTGTAGAACCTTTCATGAAACCAGAACCACTGTCGAAGAGGGCACCGTTGTCATAGAGTGCCCAGCTGCCATCACTTGAAGACCATGTAGTACATACCATATGCCATTTACCATCATTGATATTCAAAGATGTCACTTTTGGTTTCTTGTTCTTGATGTACAGTATCAGTCCACCAGTAGCAAAGAGTTGCCATTCGTTATCCTGGCCCCTTACAGCGTATGAATACAACGTTGCGACGTTCTCATTTCCAACTCCCTTGGCCCAAATACATGTGGTGAATGCAGACAGTGCAGGTATTGGTGTGGTCAAGGTTACATCAGTGCTCTTTGTCTCCAGTGCAAGTGCATTTTTATGATCTTGAAATATAGTAGATACAATGGAATTGTTAATCATAATGCAAGATATTATTCCTAAAATTGTGCAAAAGTGATACCATGGAAATCCGTACTCTTAAACCTTTGCTGTACAGAGTATGCAGAGTTACTATCAATATAATTAAAGTGGCCATATGGATGAGAATTTGGTATTTATTTTGGATTTTTATGTGATAAAACAGCTTCACCATGTTTTTCTATTTTTTATGTGAAATAACATATACCAAGTCTATGTTCATAACTCAATAATCTGCAAAACATTGTAAATTGTTTGTTATTATACTTACAATAACAAACTGTTTACACTTTTTGTATCTTTTTGCATAACATAACAGGATCTGGGAATATGACCCTGATGACTTAACCTTCGAAAATTACGCATTTCCCATGATCATAACAAACAGAATTCTCTTTCCTCTACTAGCTATTTTGCCTACTGCAAAGTATTACAAGACAGCCAATTTGTAAGAATTTTGGTTTTACAGTTGTTACACTTCCAAAGATTTCTACTGTCTCTTGTATCTATCATCTTGGAAGACGGGACAAACACAACTAACCGGGGATATCAGTCAGGTACCGGTCAGGTACTGTCCAGGTGGTATTGTCTCATCTCGATAAATATCACTGAGATAAGTCATAAACCCTCCAACAACGTAGCCCCCTCCACCAACGTTGGTGGGTGATTTATGGATAAACCAAATACAACGTGTTCTAAACATGGGTTTTTGAACTGAACGTCCTTGTATACATGTATATATTATTTTATAAACATTACTACTTACTACACATTCCACTGCACACAAGACCGGCGTCTCCCTTTATGCTCAGCTTTTCAACATCCCATGCAAAGACATCACCTGCACTGGAGCAGTCAATGCCAGCAATCTCAGCAGCGCTTAGGGCTCTAGACCACACGCTGAAATATGCAATGACACCAGCGAAAGCCTGTCTTGCCGAGAAGCCTCCTCCAAGTTTGTCCTGCTCTTGACCCAAGACCATAATACCACCGCCCCTAATTGTAGAACCTTTCAAGAAACCAGAACCACTGTCAAAGAGGACACCATTGTCATAGAGTGCCCAGCTGCCATCACTTGAAGACCATGTAGTACATACCATATGCCATTTACCATCATTGATATTCAAAGATGTCACTTTTGGTTTCTTGTTCTTGATGTACAGTATCAGTCCACCAGTAGCAAAGAGTTGCCATTCGTTATCCTCGCCGCTTACAGCATATGAATACAACGTTGCAACTTTCTCATTTCCAACTCCCTTGGCCCAAATACACGTGGTGAATGCAGACAGTGCAGGTATTGGTGTGGTCAAAGTTACGTCAGTGTTTTTACTTTCCAATTGCAGTGTATTTTTGCAACCTAAAAAGGGATTTATACTTTAGATTGACACTGGCCACAACACCACATGGTATGGATGAGAATATATACAAACATGGTATATTATTTCAATAATACCACAAAACCTATGGCAACCTACACCGACTGGCAAGCTAAACGCTTCAGCGGTTTTTGACTTTAAGTTGTTTACACACACACACACACACACACACACACACACACACACACACACACACACACACACACACGCACGCACGCACGCACGCACGCACGCACGCAGACAGACAGACAGACAGACAGACAGGCACTTTGCCATACCTATAGCACTACTGAACCTTATCAGTTGTGCTAAAAAAAGCACAAAAACAAAGAAAAAGCCCCCATAATACGATAAGCGTCAATCTATACTACATGGAAAGTTTCGAGTCCCTCAGGTCTTGTATGGGGACAGTAGGCCCAGTAAAAAAATTGCATGTTTCCGATATACGCTCAATTCAGAATAGGTTTATTTTATTATATATTCTTTTATGTGTGAGTGTCTAGTTCAGGTTTTCTAATGTTTTCCAGAATGGTACTGTTTTGTTTATTTCTTCGTATCAGATGTACAACCATTACAAATTGCAAGAACAGATTTACTTTGTCTTTGTAAGTTGATGTCAGTTTCGGCATTCACTATTTCTCGTGAGACTTCACATTTTTGCGATTGTATTATTTTTTTCTCTCGAATACGTAAAAAACATTTAGGGTCAGCAGTGAAAAGCTAGGTGGGGTCAGGTAACCGGATCCAAACAATTATTTTTTAGGCCTGTAAATATCTACATGTCACTGACCTTTGTGAAATATGTAGTGTGTCTCCAATATTATGGTCACAGTCAGTTGTATTTATAGTCAAGCATATGATTATGGTCACAAGTGCTGGTCTTAGCCAGCCAATCGGCGATTTTCCTACGCATCTATAAAGCATATTCGGCCTATACACATATATGTAGTGGAGATGTAAACCGGAGTCTAAGCTCTTCAAAGGACAGTTTGAGTTCGGGTTAGATTCCATGATAAATTGATAACCCAATACGTACGGAGGTGACGAAGATCCAAGGTTTACATTGTGCTGAGATCTTCTGTTAGAACTGCGATCTAAACTGTCCCCTGAATGTGTTTTATTGTCTTTACGTGTTGTAGTAATTACATTGTAAAAGAGAAATGAAGAAATGAGGCTCATTCTACCTAATAAGTAGCCAAGACGGGGTATCAATCTACATGTGATATATATATATATATATATATATATATATATATATATATATATATATATATATATATATATATATATATATATATATATATATATATATATATATATATAACTGTACCCTATAATTTATAGTATGTTGGGTTTTTAGATTGGAAATTAAATACTTTGCCTTTGTTGTGTTTTCTTTTACTTTTAAGAGTATATCGATCAATGCACTTGTAAAGTGAAATCATACAAGAAATCGATACAGTATATCCACACTCAACGAATTTGAATAGATCAAAAGCTAGCTGGCAAAAGTATTATTCCGTATATGAAGCATTTTGACAATGCAATGGCAGTAGTATGGACTAATACAATAGGGTATTATTATATAACAAGTGCGCAAGAGTTTGATTTATTTCAAAAGAATAATAGGGCCACCGCCCACCATTCCACGAAAAGTGGTTATATATTACATTAACTTTTGGAACACAATCGACAAATAAAATAAAAATTACAAAGATAGTAACGTCTTCTCTCTGAGTAAGAACGCTTTAACAGGCAAATGAAAAGGTGTAAGTTGATTGCAGGTCGAAAGTAAGGTTATTGCTTTATCTCGTGTTGGGTACTGTATGAAATAATTTGGTATTTATATAACAAAACATGTAGTTCATCTTCAAGAACATTTAGACCTCCATTTTCACAAAAAAATACATATTCTGTCCGTGATAACTTTACCGACATGTCTTCCAGTCTCAATAGCTAAAGTATGATTTGAACAACGGAATTTAGCTAATGCTATGTTATACCTGGATATTTGGATACTTTGTAAATATAATTCAGGTTCTAGTTCAGACTTAAATGTTGCATAAAACCTGGGTCTTGGGGATTCATTAATTATATCGTGCCACCCTTGTTGATAACAATGGTGAAATATAGTCATAAATAATTCAACATTTCCAACCTGTTGCTCAAACCATGCATAACCAAAGCGCTACTTAAACAAGAGCTCTTTAATTCTGTAGCCCAAGTGGTTTTACTCGTCTCATCCAATTTCTATAACATGTTATGGGCAGTTCTAGGGTACCGAGAACTTTCTATATGTACAAGCTTAAGCCAATATGTCACACGCAAGCCTTAGTGACAAGCTGTTAAAGTCATACATAAATCATTTTATAGTCATTTTAAAGTTACATCAATTTTGTACGTGTATGTGTGAATTGCGCATGCGCGCTTTAGACTTTAAATTCATACCACATATTCTATACTACTTCTGGTGACGTATTTTGTAACAATAGTGACGAAGTCAATAATTAATAATTCAGTAGAAAACGAAAGAAGAAAAACTGATTACATCTACTCACCATCTGCAGCAAATAATACATGCCAGACCTATAATTTTGAAGAAAAAAAATAAAGATGAAAAATAAAAATTTTGCTTACTAAAACGATAGTCATGCCGTTTATATTCTTTCGGTAAAAGGTAAGTTACACGCGGAGGTAACGTGTGCCAAGTGTGCCAAGTACCGCTCCGTAAAAAGCTCGTGTGCTCAGATCAGTAAGTCGAATATTCAGTCACTTTCTGCATAGTCGGGTTTCTAAAGGGACCAAGGATTTGAAGAACCTATTATGTCGGGAAAAGGAAAAGGAAGTGGAGCAAAAACTCGAAGCCAAAGAGTTGACTCTACATCAAGCTCACTCGAGAGAGAACATGGCACCCAGGTACGTGGACCAGGTGACAACAGTATAAATGCAAATGAGGCCACTACTGTAGACGAGAAAGTCGATCTAATTCTTAGTAAGCTGAGAATACTAGATGTCACTGAAGCTCAGCAGGTTGGTTTGTCTCAGGATTTTAAGGCCCTGGAGAGAAAAGTAACAGAACTGCAAACTAGCACTGAATTTTGCCATCACCAAGTCGAAGAAATGACTGAAAAGGTGCTGAGAAATGAAGACGAGCTAGTGAAGCTACGCTTACGTAATACAGAACTTGACGACTACATACGGCGTGAAAACTTGCGTTTCTTTGGAATACAGGAGGAAGAAAAAGAGGATACTGAGCAAGTTCTACGAAACTTCATCTCACGTGAGTTGGAAATTGATGCACAGAAAATAGAGTTCCAACGGGTCCATCGCACCAGAGCAACAAGGAAAGGGAAACCACGTGGTATTATAGCCCGTTTTCTAAGATTTAAAGATCGCGAAGCGGTTAGACGTGCAGGCAGGAAATTAGAGGGAAAACCTTTCTCCATTAGAGAAGATTTCAGTCAACCAACACTAGAGAAGAGACGTAAACTAATCCCGGTGATGAAACGGTTCAGAGAAGAAAATAAACGTGCGGTATTAGTGGCTGACAAACTATTCGTTGATGGAAACCGATATGAACCTCTGCGACACTTCAATACAGAAATAAATGAGTCAATTCGCGGTGAATAGGACATAACTAGAGCGAATAGAGACACAAATTGTATACGTTTCTGTTCCTGGAATGTTCACGGACTGGGAGAAAGAGGTGATAAACTTGAAGACGAAGACTTTTTAACAATAATTAACGGTTATGATGTGATCTTTCTTTCAGAGACGTGGATGACCCCTCAGGTCAATATAGACATACCTGGTTTTACTTATCACATAAATTCTCGTAAACAAAAACATGCCAGAGCAAAGAGAGAATCAGGAGGTTTGCTTGTATTAATCAGAGATTGTTTAGTAAAGTGTATCGATATTATTGAAAATGATGTTGAGGATATGATTTGGATGCGTTTAAAAGCTGGAAAATGTGGTTTAATCCAGGATGTATATATATGTGGGATTTATGTAGCACCGGAAAATTCAACTATATATCGAAATAGAGACCAGGACCAATTTGAATTATTGGAGCGTTTTGTTGCAAATTTTTATAATAAAGGTGATATTATTATTTGTGGAGATTTAAATGCACGTACAGGAGAATTGCCCGATTTTGTTGTATCAGATAGTGCAAATCACATACCTCTTCCGAGTTACTATGAAGTAGATGAAACAAGTGTACTTAGAAAGAATATGGACAAGAAAGTAAATAGATTTGGTGAACGACTTATAGAATTATGTTTACAGTCAAAGCTTAGAATCGCAAATGGTAGACTTGGGAATGACTTGGATGGAAATTTCACATGTTACCAGCCAAGGAGAGAAATAGAGGATACAAATTCTAACTTCAGAGGAATGAGTACAGTTGATTATGTTTTAGCATCTGAAACTATATTGCCAGAAATTTGTGAATTTACTACACATGATTTAACTATTCATTCTGACCATGTCCCATTGTCTTTCACTATTAGTGGTTCAAGTGAATATCGTATGTCTTTTCAGCATTGTAATGTAAATTCTGCACAAGTTAACCCCAATGTAGAACACCTGGCATTTTGCTGGAAAGAAGATAGCAGAGAGAGTTTTGTAAATGAGCTAAATCTGAATAAGTCTGCAACATTTATGCATGCATACCTAAACACTTCATATGACCCAGACGTACAGGGAGTAGAACTAGCTACAGAAAGTCTCTTAACATTTCTGCAGGGCACTGCTAAAAATTGTCTGTCGAGCAAACTTAGGTTTGGAAAAAAGAGAGAAAAAGTCAATCAAAATCGTAAATCTTGGTTCGACAATGAATGTAAGTCTGCCAGAGATCGCTTTAAACATGTTTGCAAGAAATTCAGATCTCCAACTAGACTAAAAGAACAAGAATACCTGAATGCCAGGAATTCGTATCGGAAATTGAAAAGGAAGAAAAAATACATGGCAAAATTAAAGACCCTAGCTGATCTAGAAAATTCATGCACTACAAATAGAAATACTGATAAGTTTTGGGCAAAGTTGAAGCAAATGCAAGAGACAAGATCAGGGAAACCCAAACATATCTCGTCAAAAATAACAGGTGATCAATGGTTTGAATACTTTACAAATTTAGCACAACCACCAGTCAGTAATTGTTTCGATGAAAACTTTCATGCCGGAGTAAACAAAGAATTGTCTGATTTTCTTTCTCATGAACCACACAATAACGATTTGCTTGACAGACAGATTACAGATGTTGAGTTAGAAAAAGCATTAAGTGTGCTGAAAAACTCAAAACAGCCAGGCACTGATGCCATTTTAAATGAAATGTTAAAAGCATCAAATGCTGTATTAAGACAGTGCATTCTAAAGTTGTTTAACTTAATATTGGATTGCGGCCACTTTCCTGAAGATTGGGCCTTGGGGATTATCACAAGAAAGGAAGTATTCACGAGCCAAATAATTATCGTGGCATTTCGCTGCTTAGCTGTTTGGGAAAGTTGTTTACCGTTATCTTAAATGAGAGAATTAAAGACTGGGATAGTGATGTAAATTTCTTGAAGGACAACCAGTCTGGTTTCAGAAAGTATCATTCTACTGTGGATAATATATTAATTTTGAAAACACTTATTGAGAAAATGAGAGTTGAGAAAAAGAAATTGTATGTTTGTTTTATTGACTTTCAAAAAGCCTTCGACTACGTTGATCGAGCAGGACTTTTTGTGAAACTGATAAAGTCGGGAATAAAAGGGAAATTTATGAAGGTGTTGATAAGCATGTATAACTCTGTTAAGTACACCGTTAAGTTACCAGGTGGTCTGTCAACAAGTTTTAAGTCAGATGTGGGTGTACAACAGGGTGGCATACTTAGCCCTATTTTGTTTGCGTTTTTCTTAAACGATGTCGAAGACTGTTTGAATAGGCCACCTTTCCAAGGTATTACTTTAGGTGATTATAATTTATCATGCCTGCTTTATGCAGATGATAGCATAATTGTTTCCACATCACGACAGGGTCTTGAATTATTGCTTTCAAGATTTGAAAACTATTGTAATAGTTGGCGTTTACTTGTAAATGTAGTCAAAACCCAGGTTGTTGTTTTTAACAGAGATTTGTTCTCAAATGAAAACGACCAGACAGACTTTGTCTTCAATGGTCAAGGTATAAAGACAGTAACGAGATATACATATTTAGGTATAGTTTTTACAGAGAACGGGTCTTTTAAAGCTGCTTTTAAACAGCTGGCCGATAAAGCGTCAAAAACTATTTTCTCGGTCCGAGCGGCACTGGGAAATGAATTATCACCTAAACTGTACATGAAGATTTTTGACACCAAAATACTTCCAATATTAAATTACGCAGCTGCTGTACTTGGTAATTTACATGTTAATTTGCTCGAAAATATCCAAATCAAATGGGCAAAGTTTATTCTTGGAGTTCCACAACACACAACAAATGCAGCTATTCTAGCAGAGCTTGGAAGATACCCAGTAGAGCTTGGTCGACAATTAGATATCATACGTTTTTGGCACAGAACATCGAAGTTACCATTTGATAGACTTTCTCATAAAGCACTAAACGACGTAATAACCCTCGGCGAAAGTGGAAAATCAAAATGGGCAAGGTCTATCAAGGGGGTGATTTTCAATGCCTGTGACCAGGGAACATTGTGGAGTAATCCTTTGAGCATTTGCATTGGAAAATGTATAAGTGAAAGGGTACAATCTCTGAAAGGTGAATATTTTTGTGAATGGAAAAAACAAGTTTTTGATGATAACCGTAGAAACCCAACGCAACGAAATAAACTTAGGACGTATAGAACATTTAAACCCAACATTTATTTTGAACCATATCTTGTTATTTTGAAAAGTTTTCAACTCCGACATTTTTATACAAAGTTTAGATGCTCCTGTCATAAGTTAATGATCGAAATGGGCAGATATATAAATATACCAGTAGAAGATAGAATATGCTGTGTGTGTGACTCCAATGAAGTGGAGTCTGAAATTCATTTTTTGATAAGTTGCTCTAGGTACAGTCAACAAAGGCAGAGTTTCTTTCAAACGATATCCACTATTTACTCTGATTTTATGGATAAGGATGACAAGACTAAGTTCATCGTAATAATGTCAAGTATAGATAAAACTATAGTAGTGACGACTGCAAAATTTATAATAGATTGTTTCAGGATCAGGGACAGTATTTGATCTCCTTTTTTGTTTGCATTGTAGTCTTTTATATAAATTATATTTATTTCTCAGCTGTTTTGTGATTTTGGCTCACGTGACCTCCTTTATTCGTTCTTATGTATTTATGTAAACCTCCTCCGGGGATAAACGGAGGTATGTTCCGTTATTGGAATAAAGAAAGACTATACTATACTATACTATACTATCGCGTGGACGTATCTAGACAGTTACTGGAGGTCCCTGGGCATTTCATAAGTTACAACTGTCCAAGAATCACAGAAATTACAAGACAGTGCTTATCGTGATTCAAGGAAAATTTCAAATCTTTCAAACAACGACAAATGGACTTGAACATTGTACAACGAAATGTTGTATAGCATGTACGTATAAGTCAAAGTTCAATATGCATAAAGTACTGTAATGTTAGATTACATGTACAGGTAGTATAGTTTGGCGGGAATCAGACTCTAAACATACACTTTACGGGTCAATGCCATTGGCGGACACATGTTCTTTGATATTTTGTTTTACTTCGGGATCATTGGTACCATGTGGATTTTTCTATCGCCCCCTCATACCACTGCATTAACGGGTTATCTTGAAAGATGTACAGGTTTGGGAGAAATACGGCTACATTAGATAGTTTCGTACAAAGTGTGACACCATAAGGAGACTTATTCTGAGTTGGTCTGGTTTATTGTACTACAGGAATACACCGTCAATCAATACATGTTTGCCATTTTCCTTAAATTTCTAGCTGGTCCAAACCCCAGTAAATTTCAATCCAGTCTGCCCACTAGTTTTGGAATTAAACTTCGGATCATTGACGAAAAAAGCCACATTTTTGACCTAATTTGCATATTACCGACATATAGAATCACACGAACAAATCGTAATCTACACACCCACGCCCTAAGGACGTCCTCCCACCCCAAATGTCAGGCCAATCTGCCCAGTAGTTTTTGACGCAATAAAACGAACATCTCTTGACAATGAACAGCATAATTTCAAGCTTATAAAGGTGGAGTATTCGTAACACAACAGTTACTCAGGAAAAGTCTATCTTTATTAAAATGATCTTTTGTAAACTTACCTGTAGCTGGACGACGGAGAATAGTAATAACCAATGCAGTGGGATACCCATCTTCCTCTGAAAAGTTTCTTTGTGTTAGTCAGCCTCTGTAGACACACCAACTATTTCAGAAGGGGACCGTTCTCTTTTTAAATACACTCTCAGTCTCCAGTTTCCATTGTCATAATTAGCATGAATTTAAATATATTGTATTCATGCATTAATATATTTTATTCTGCTTAATTCCAGGGATAAATCGAGAGTTGAATGACCGAATTTAGGGAGCATTCAGTTTTTACGAGGGGGGGGGAAAGCAAATCAGAGGGGGTGGATCACCTCAATTTAGTAGTCAAAGAAGGGGGGTTAGGCCAAAAAAAGAATTGTTCCCGGTTCGGACAGTTTGTCTAAAAAAAATATGGTGTGACGACGCGGGGTTTTTTTTCTTTCTTTTTTTAATTCTCAACAAACCTGTCACTCAGTCTACTATTTATGACAGTTACTGTTCATTTTATGCAATACTTTAGAGCAAGGGGCAGCTGCAGATGTCATTTGCTTGTTTATGATTTGCTCTGCAGTTGTCTGCACTGAAGTAGGGGGGGGGGGGTTATTTTTGTATTTTCCCGCAGATCTACAGACTGCATGGGCTGGTCAAACACTAACGAAAAAAAGACCGATGAGAGGGTATTTAAGACTAGTGATGCGGCGGCTGACTAAAAACAATTCTATCTTCTGTTTTGACCTTATAGTCTTATTTTCAATAATATTTTAATTTGTGGCGCTATATCAAACTAAACCCCAGAAACGGTCGTTAATCTTGTAAATTTGCAAAATTTCTTGCGGCTTCACACGTAGATATATGAAAAGTGTGAAAACTGGATGGTATCAACAAACTCATCTGGTTTTCGTCCTGTTAAGAGAGGATGATCAGGTATATATATGCAATGAGGTTAACATTACGACTAGGGCCACACAATATATACCGGAGAGTAAACTTGCTAAATAATTGGGCTATATTCAAGAATTCTTTGGCTTTACGGATTTAAAGGTGATTGTAAATTACCCCATGTAACGAACTTAAAAATGTTCTTTATAATTTCCCCGCTTTTAATAGCGGGGTAATAGTATTTTTGAGAATGTGTCTATTTCGAGTGTACTGTTATGTCTCGTCACGCTATTGAATATGTAGATTGCCCGCATATCACAGTAGTGATGCTACTAAACATATAATAGATAGTCAACGAGTTGGGGAGGGTTATACTATATTGTTTTATTGTAACTGGAACAAAAGACTCGAATAATTGTATATGTTGCAGTTCATGCGTTTTTGACACACTCTGGATATAGCGTTAGACTGATTGGATGGACGTAGCTCTTCCTCGTCCGATCTCAGCGCTACCTATCTACTGAAATAAAGTCACATTGTTTATTCTCAATATTCGGTCTACAAGGTGCTTCTATACATTTTACTATACATTCCACTATTTGATAATATTCAAATAAAAAGAACAAGTGTATGTATGATGTTTTTAAAAAGTTTTCTCCGTGGGAGGAGAGAACCTTTCGCACATATCCTCACCAGCAACCATCATAGTTACGATGTACACGTCTTCCCTAGTTCCACCCCAAAAACTTGGCTGTATTAATAATTACTAATATATCAATACCCCAAATCAAGATTGAAGGTAAAATCACTACATAGTGGCTTAGCTTGCACTCTGACAAACAAACAAACAAACAAACACACAAACAAACATACATACATACATACATACATACATACATACATACATACATACATACATACATACATACATACATACATACATACATACATACATACATACATAAAAACAAACAAACAAACAAACAAACAAACAAACACGACAAAGGAAAATAAAGGTAACGCAATACAACTGCTTTGTCGCTGCATATTTTAAAAGTATGTTGGACGACATTCAGTTTTGTTGACGAAAGTTTCAGAATGGGAATATGCAGTGCTGGACGAAATAGACTGAGTACATTCAGAGACTTCGTACGAGATCGAGTTACTGAGTTCTATGTGTACAAATGAAATAAAATGACTGAAATCCATAATCACGTACACAGCTGAGAACAGTTGTATGTAACCGAGCAAGAGCAAGTGAAGAGAATGTCTTGTTTTAGTTTATTGTTATCATCGTGTTTGTGTTAGTTATTTGCCGCCAGTTCTATACTGTCCGTTTGTTCAAAATAATATCCAAGACATGTTCATTTCATTACCTATTTTGAGAACGGTATAGTTGTCAATTAACTCGTATTATGAATCCCACTAATTAGGAATATTTGTCATTGGCTTCATTAGTCATGCAAGCTTATCAGTTATTGTAATCATGGAGGTATCTCCCCTTATTGTAATGAACAGAACAGACGTCAATAATCAGTAATAAGTTATTGTATACAAGGCTATATGAAGATCTCCATGTGGCAGATGGCTAATAATGCCCCCCCCCCACCCCCACCCCCGAAAAAATCCAACAACATAAAAATTAGCAAGATTTTGCAATAAAATTTGCAAGCTGTTGAAAAAGACTATTCTCTTTGTTGTCAAAAATGTAATTGTACAAAAATTGTTGATATTTTTTTCATATTTTTACAAAGCGTGTAATTCTACAAAGAAATCAATCGTTGTTTCATTTATAATATATGATGAAAAAGTATCAAGTGTGGATTTTTAGAAAATTTTGCTTAATAACAATGGATCTGAACCCTAAATTTCCTTTACGATCAATAATTGTTTTAATATTTCAAAGTCACGTTGTGGGCTTTTACGCCGGATGGAAAATGTTAATATTGATCATGAACGTCCTAGGGAAAGATACATACGCTTGGTCTGGGGCTATGATGAATTTTCAGTCAGGTGGAATGTTCATATGCAATGACATTGATAGCAGAGCATTTACATCAACTTATAAACTGGGCCTTATCAGTTCAAACAGCTCAATGCGCTTGCGTGAAAACTGAAGTGTATCATCGATAGACATGACAGAATAAGAAAAGTAATAAAGACCTCCTAGCTTACCCAAGGAATGAAAATGTTCTGTAATATTAATCGTTATGGTAATATAAATCCAAAAGCGAAATTGGGACACACTTAATTTTTTTGGCAAATATCTTTTATTGACATTAAGAAACATAATTTATTATATTATATTGAAAAGCTTTAATTTGCAGAAAATAGCCGAGTCATATGACGTACCATAATATGCTGAAAGTCTTAGAACAAAAATAGAATTACTTTGAACCAACATCCCGTTGCATATTCCACACTAAGATAGCAAGATCGCAATTTTATGCTGCATTTTGTGTATATTAATGTGAAATTTAATAAACGTACTGCAACGAGACGCGTGCGGGCGCACTTTTTGTTGTCGACATTTGATGTCTGCATGGTGGCACGTTAGTTCACTTCATTTACATAAAATGTGGCAAGAAACTATTATCACTCAATTCTGTTTCTTATTGGTTTCTGTGCCAGTGCAGTGGTTGTATCAAACAGAGCCGCTGAAAAGTAACTAAAAATGGACTGTGTGTCTTCTATTCATTACCGTAATGAACACAACAAAACAGATGTGGTTTAATCAACAAGTTATTGTACTGAGCATATTTAAAAATTTATTTAATTTTAGTTTATACAGAATATTTTCATAAGCCTGAACATTCCATTCCTCCTGGCATCTAGTTCACAAACCAGTGTTCAAATATGCTCACAGGAAATGTCAGAGGATGTACGTCATCACCAGATTACATGTGTATACGTAAGGGGAGCACAGGAAATTGTCAGAATGTTTGTACTATGCATAATTCTCTACTTAGGCTCCTTCTAGCCTCAGTCTAGTTCAAGCTGCGTTTGGAGAACATTGCTAAATTTGTCTCTGCCAACTGAGTCAATCCCACCCACCATCCCCATCACCACCTTCGTTTACTTGTTCTAAATCAGGCAGTTCTCTCAGACATGTTAATCGCATTTATTTATCCTTGCAACATGTGGTACTATACATGCCAGACATAACCTGTTCTAATGTAATTACCATTCGTTTTCCTGCAGATACTTTCAATCTGTTCTGTAAATCTTCTTTGGTTACTCAGCACTACCACAGTGACGGGCCTTTTCCCCTTGTTCAATTACCCCAATACAGTTTACAGTCAGCTGAAAACTAATCAATCAGCTCATTTCGAATACAAATTCATTCACCTAGCTATGTCTGCCGGGTCCTCCCCAGGTAGCTAGGATAAGACACCTGCCGGGTCCTCCCCGGGTGCTCTTCTTGGCGTATTGTAAATTCTCCCCAGTACAAATTCAACCTAGCTATGTCTGCCGGGTCCTCCCCAGGTAGCTAGTATACAGACGCCTGCCGGGTCCTCCCCAGGTGCTCTTCTCGGCTTACTGCAAATTACCCCTGTACAATTCACCACCTAGCTATGTCTGCCGGGTCCTCCCCAGGTAGCTATGGTTACGACACCTGCCGGGTCCTCCCCGGGTGATCTTTTCGGTTTACTTATGTTTTACATTCAGGAGCACACATAGGACCTATCTGCCGGGACCTCCCCAGGTAGCCTATACTCCTTACACCTGCTGGTGATCTTCCCAGCTGCAAGTGGTGCTGAGTAGCCCTCAAGATAGCCAAAGTTTGTGTATGTATTTCGTTATTGATTTAACAAGTTAGTTTGTTACTAGGACATTAAAGCTCAAGTTTTTTCTAGACATACTTGCCAGTCTCACTACTTCATTCTACATTCACACAAGGACAGTAACAGGTACCCAATATGTGGGTATAAATGAATATTTAGTTTAATGTCTAAAAATATATTATGATGAAATAGAATCACTGGAAACTATGGGTATTTGAAAACTGTTGATGCCGAACAAGATTGACTACAAACATACCTATTTAAGATACTAGTTTTAAAAACAATCTTTTATTAACAATTCTAACGAACAGAAAAGAAAAACTTACAATACATATGAAATGAACTACATCATGTTTCTCCAGGTGTAATAGCTTGATCTCTAGCTAAACGTCATCAGCAAACGGTCCGCTCCATTCTTGATACAACGGGCTGACAAGAAGCTCAGGGACTGAACATCTCAAAATCTTTGATATCACATTCGTACTTGCTTGCTACTGTGACAACGAAATAAGGGGCTCAGCTTAATATTCGGAGAGTTTGAAACCAATTCAGCTAAAAGGTCTATCGACATGTTTTTGACAAAATGTGTACATATCGTACTGGTTGAAATTACTGGAAATGGAAACCAATAGTTACTCAAAAGCTTACTTTGTGTTGAATCAACTAGATAATACATCCTTTATTTTAAAATTACTTTTAGAGATGGTTTTATTCAAGAGTGCACATTCATCTTCGTCTTCATACTACAAATAATGTACACTTAATTAATATCAAGAGATCACAGCTGCCTTGTCAACCTGTTCCATGTGGCCTCCTGTTACTGATTGACACAAGGTCATAACCTCTCTCTGTCTGCCTGTCTGCCTGTATGTCTGTCTGTCTGTGGATACAATACCTAAAAACACCTGCATCGATTCTAATGAAACTTCATACACATATCCCTGATGGTAATTGCAAGGCATATTTGTATACACTTTTTGAATAACTCTCCACTTACCTATTAATCTCTGATGTTATTTTTGTAATATATCATTTGACTGTACACAGTATTACACACACACACACACACACACACACACACACACACACACACACACACACACACACACACACACACTTCACCATCCCTATAGCATTACTGAACCTCAGTTTAGTTGTGCTAATAAGCATACTGTAATTTGTATTTGAGTCATATCACCCAAAAACTACTTCATGTGAGTAGAATCAAGCAACAAGTTACCTAATATAACCACTGTATTAATTGAATTACTACAGATCTAGCCATTTGGTATAATACTGGCTGTTTGTCCAAAAGTCAAAAAATCTGCTGCGTGCTTCTATCACTTTTTAACTGGTGGGTATCGTTCATCCTTTTTGTTAAAAGTCTCCCAGTAATCTTCATCTGCAGGTAGTAAAGGTTGTGCCGTCGATACCAATTCTGTGAATTCTAGTGTTCTATAATGTGAAAATGGTTGGTTTTCATGATTCCCTCTGACATCAGCACTGTCTTGATTTACAAACTGTTAGTGAAGAGAAAAGACAACAATATTTTCTGTATTTACATTCGGCTCTTTTTAAGAAAACATCAAGTTGTAAGTTGCACCTGATGGTGACTAAGAGGTAACCATATTATATAGCTTCAGTCCTAGTAAAGCATTTCACTAAACTGATATTTCCAAAGGAATCCTTAACTCCAAGCAGTGAAATCTCCTGAAATATGCATTTATTTGAACCAAGGTCAAGTATTTGACTACTTCTCTTTATTCTTATTCTCGCAGCATTTTACATAAGGCCAAAAATGAACATTGTTTGGTTCCAGTAACTCGACCTAATCTATTTTTTTTTTGCCACCTTAAACTTCTTTCCAGGTAATTTCAAAAAAAATTACTGAAAAATTGGAAAAAATTTGCAAAGTTACGTGAGAAATAGTGAGATTTGATGACGTTGTTGCCTCGTGTGATCAAAACAACATGGTGGAATACAGCATACCACATGATGTCTTCTGCATGTAGTACAGAAAATGCAATTTTTATATCGATGAGAAGTCTCTGTTGACCTCTGTAAATATGAAGAGAACATTTGAACAGATCCTCGAAGATAAAAAAATAAATCCTACCTACCCACCCTATTTTGAAATTGGGTGTTATTGGAACCACACAATTTTTTTTTCGCCAAATATTTCTCAACAAAAGATGGAATTTTCCTATTGTTAGATTAGGTGGCAAGTCATCACCTCACAATTTACCTGTGTCTCTGAAACACCTTCCAGACTTTTATTCCATAGAGCTACAGTTACTATATGATTATTGTTTAGAATGGTTTCTTGAAATCTCCAGCTTTGGTCTAATTTGTTGTCTACATATACAACAGTATCCTGGTCAATGTTGTCTTGGTGGAGTTCTGGACTTTTCACGTGGAATTCTATCCTTAGAAGGTCATATCCAAGGCCTATCCCTACGGCCTTGATATAACTTTCCTTCAGACACTGCAAACAGACAAAATGATGCATACAATTGTAAAATAATTTAGGAAATCTTTGGCCAAGGAGAAAAAAAAAGAATTGTTTCTGGTCAGGACAGTTTGTTTAAAATGGTGCAACGATGCTATTTTTTTTTTTTTTTAATTCTCACCAATTGGCTCTGCAGTTGTCTTCACTAAAGTAGGGAGGGTTATTTTTGTGTTTCCCCACGGATCTGCAGAGTGCATGGGCTGGACAAACACAAAAAAAGACTGATGCGAGGGTATTTAAGTGATGCACATGCTAACCAGAAACAATTCGGGGGGGGGGGGGGGGGGGGGGGGGCTGTTATGCCACTGTATTGTGTTGTTGTGTAAAATAGGTTTTAAAATAATTTATGAAATCTGTTACTTTCGTTTACAAAAGATATAAATGTGAATGGGTAAATCTTATAATACAGCTCTGTGTCTGTTTCATGGATTTTTGGGATAAACATATTTTAATTTGTCCAAAGCTAAGAATAAAATAACTTATGTTTGTCCCAAAATGACCTAGAGATGTACTATAATGAAGTTTTACAACCAAAATCAGGGTTTGTATGGAAAGTGTAGTCTATGCACCATCATTATAATTGAAACAACCTTTAGTTTTTCCTTTTAAAAAAATGCCACTCAGTTAGTGCCAGAGCGCTGACTTACTAGTATCGAGTCTGTAGTATTTTTTTGAGACTGTCATTGCAACACTGTATTACTAAAGTGGTAACATTTTTTATACTATGGTTAGACAGACTTGGCCAATCAGAGGCCTTGATTTCCGTTGGTTATATGGAGCCATAACCCACTCTTTCTTAGGGGTGTGACCTGTATTACGCTCAGCACTCAATTTGCATGCAACAATTTACACAAAATTTTGAAAAAGATGTGTTTGAGCCAATCACGCTGTAGTATAAGTAAGATAGACAACTCGTTCGGTAGGGTTATGTGCCAAAAACTACCTCGTTTATTGGCACATAACCCTCTCGAACTCGTTGACTATCTAGTACATAATTTAGACAAAACAAATGTTGATATCAAATCTCTGCTCCTAATCTGTTTACCAAACACAACAACCCTGTGTGGAGGTTTGATAACTTATGAGTGAACACATGAGAGTAATACACTTTGTAACTAACTTGTCTCACAATTATTGGTAACTGTGAAAACTATTTTTAACAATGGTTCCATGAAGCAGTATACTCAAAAGGGGAAAAAATAAAGATTAATTCAATTATAACGATGTTGCGTAGATTATACTTTCCATATAACCCCGATCTTGCTTGTAATGTGAATTTGATGAATTTTGGAGGTTGTTACAGTATATCATTGTTATTATCAAGCAACATTGTTTCACAACCATCATACTATCTATAAAATTATCCAAATGCTGTCTCAAGTCACATGATATTTCATATTTTTTCTTCATATTTGTACCAACAACAAATATGGCTGCCATCTTGTCATAAACATCTAGCATTCAAAATTAAGGGACATGCATATGCACTCTATAGTGATTGACACTTGTGCCAGATTAGGTTGAAATTGAGCATTGAGCAATGGGTGTCTAAAATATCACTGTCTACAAATGGGTGCACCGACAGACAGACAGACAGACAGACAGACAGACACGGACCTTTCCTAGAATACTGTCTGGGCTTTGTCTGTTGGCTGGCCCTAATAAAACGTGATTCAAACTTGTCTGTGCTTGTCAAATGTCTGGTCGAAATGGAAATTTTTTATCAGTTTGCATTGAAATGATAAACAATGAATTGGAATATTAATGAGTTTACAACAATGTAAAAGATAAACTTTGAAAAGAAAGTACATCATTTAGAATGACCAGGTTATATAATCCATATTTTCTGCTCAAAGACAATAACTTGGCTTGTGTATGGTAGGATAGATGAAACATCCTATTGATGTCCATTGGTTTAGAGATAGGAGGAGTCAAACAGAGTACTCATGTGTAAGCCATAACAGTTCCAATAGTTTGGCAAAATTCCTGCACATAAAGTTACCACGTATGTAAAGTAAACACATTTGTCTAGTAATATCATCATCATCCATGAAGCTACTAAGAACAAATACACCCAGATATTTGTATGAATTGACAAACGAAAGCTTATTAGTAAAACATGTGTTTTTAGTGTTAGTAAGAAATTTTTGTTGAGCCAGATGATATAAAATGTAGCAGTGTTAGTAAGATATTTGTTGAGCCCAACAATATCATTTTATGATCTGGCTCAACAAAAATTTTACATTGCTAATGCTATATAGTATTGTCTTGCTCGACAAATATCTCTGTTGGCAAGATTTTTTTTTCACCAGATGTAGATGACCAGATGTAGGATTCCAGTCAAGTCAGACGACGTTTTGTTTCAGCTTTTATGATGTTAATTGTATGTTCCACCCCCACCTAAAAATAGATACCAAACTATTTGAATTGTTAATTACATTCCCACTGCTGCATGTGGGGTCATGATATGCAAAAATTACAGAGCACACATTCCCCCCTTGATTTCAATATCTACTTTACTGTATGTTTCAACAGGGTCAGTTTTCACTCTGTGTACAGGAAGTACACATATACGTGATCTACCTCTACAAAAATTTTTTTAAAAAAAACATTTTCTATTTTTGGAAATTTTGACACTATGAGTATCAAAAGGTGCAATTTTTTTCTCAAAACCTGTACTCCTCATAACAACAATATATTATGGGATGCATTGTAGCAGACAGAAAAGCAAAACCGTGTGAAGTTGGCGATTTTTAACCAGGAAAATTTGAAGCACCATAACAAACTCTTCTGGGTGCTTTTTTTTTATCCAAGGACAAAGTACTTACACTTTTGGTGATAGCACCAAAATCACCACTAGAGGGCACTGTTTTACCCAAGCTCGTAGCATTTTGATGATTGCAAAGTAACCAACTCAGGAGGGGCACTCTTTTATCCAGGCACCTACACATTGCAAATGGTCAAAGGAAAATCAAATACCATGTTGCCACTGACAACCAATATCTGCTTGCGATCATACCACACTGGGTTGTTTAGAATGTGCCTTTACAAAAACACTTGTCAGTCAACTAAAACCACAGGGAGCAGCGAGCATGTAACTGATTGATCGATCGATCGATCGATCGGTTGATGTATTGATTGATTGATTTATTATTTGGTTGAATGATTGATTGATCAATTTTTGTGGTGCAATATAACTTACTTTATGTGTGATATTGATCAATTGACTCATTGAGTTTTAAAACTATTTCTTTTTCTTTCCCTGGTTACTTTGCTCTCAGCTGTTGATCTCAGACCACTAAAAGTCTGAGGCTGTATGTAATTCTCTCCTTGCTTTATTGACTAAATAAAGACGCCTTGTCCATTCTTCTAATCTTATCTTAATTAAAACACCCCTTATCTTAAAACTGGCAGGAGATCACTTACATTAACAGTTTGCTTTATCTCTCATCTGCTGGGAGATTATCACACTGGACAAACACTCGATCATGCATAAACTAGTAAAAAAATTCTCTTCCTTACTAGTTTATGCATGATCGAGTGTTTGTCCAGTGTGATAATCTCCCAACAGATGAGAGATAAAGCAAACTGTTAATGTAAGTGATCTCCTGCCAGTTTTAAGATAAGGGGTGTTTTAATTAAGATAAGATTAGAAGAATGGACAAGGCGTCTTTATTTAGTCAATAAAGCAAGGAGAGAATTACATACAGCCTCAGACTTTTAGTGGTCTGAGATCAACAGCTGAGAGCAAAGTAACCAGGGAAAGAAAAAGAAATAGTTTTAAAACTCAATGAGTCAATTGATCAATATCACACATACAGTAAGTTATATTGCACCACAAAAATTGATCAATCAATCATTCAACCAAATAATAAATCAATCAATCAATACATCAACCGATCGATCGATCGATCGATCAATCAATCAGTTACATGCTCGCTGCTCCCTGTGCTAAAACACCCAAAAAACAGCAGTATGTCCTACCCCTTCTGTTTTAGCATGTGAGCAAATTTAGCAAATCTATCAAATGCTGAGCACATGCACACTCAGATGATAGCCAAAATTTGAAACATTGCATATGCAGGCAAACAGGCAGCACATGTATCAAAAAGGC